>NW_027526225.1:120747735-120897839 GCF_048455015.1 Haemaphysalis longicornis
GTGAACATCGTCCTCGATCGAACACACGTGTAAGTTTAATGTACACCGAGTGATATTGGCGGGCACTGTGAGGTGGCTCTGTTATATGAGCAATTGTGACGAGTGCGATTCTATTTTATTTTATTTTGTTTGTGTTCGCTGCTCTTTTTACCCTTTCCACGTTTCATGTACATATAGCCTTTTTTCGTGTATCTGTTGCATAAACTGAGTTGAAGTTCTAGCGTCTGTTTCGTCGCCTCTTCTCCTTTTGTTCGCTAGTACGATGATTTCCTTATTCATCTACCAGTTTATCTACTCTCTCTCTCTCTCTCCCTCTCTCTCTCTCTTGAAACACCATGGTTCCTGTGTTTTGCCCTCGCGCCGCGTAACAATATTTTTTTAGTCTTTAATTCCGACGCATCCACTCCTTTTGTATGAGAAAGGAGATCCTGTTTTCTTTCTTCCCCTTTAGTTTTTTATCCAATTCTATTCCTTCTCCAATCCCGCATTTTCTTTGTTTAGGAGTTACAGTGCAGATGAAAGGTCTATCACTAAAAGAAGTTTCTGAAAAGGTTTTTCATTCGTGCAGAGCGGACATGGTGCACAAAGACCGGTATTTTAGACGCCGCATATCCCGGGTTAAGCAACCAGTCGCGCCAAATTTATGCGGAGCGAGCACGAGGCCGCCAAAGAAGGATGCAGACTAACCTGCAGGGTGCGGCTGGTTTTGGATAAAATGCATCACCTGTTCCGCCTAAGCAGCGCCCGCCCGCATAACGCATTCCACTGGAACAAGTAAAATGGCTGGAAAAATCTCGCGCTCACGGGAAGCTTTCCGCGAAGGGAACAAAAAAATAAACGTTGGCGCCAGCTGCCGCGCTTTAGTCTAATTTGGTTTCCTGCTCTGCGCTGCGTGATAAATTTGCGAGCGTGACGGATCTCTCTGTGATCTCAATGGGACGGCGTTGGGGTTTTCAGGACCATTTTTATTCGAATGTGTTCCTTGGCGTCTGTCTGCAACGTTGCAACTACCTTGAGTGCTGTGCCTACGCGCCTGTTTGAATAAAACCCATCAGTTCTTGTGCACTAACTATTCTGACTGACTCTGACAGCATTTTGACAACAATTCACTGTGTTTCATGACAGTCCAATGGCAAACACGTCCCCATATCCCTCCTGTTAACAAACTAGAATAAGTAGAAAGGCTGAAAAAAATTATTTTCACACATTCGTGTTACCTGATTAACTCCGTTAACGAGCACGCCTCAGTGGAGCCGACAATGTGCGGCTGAGACTGACACCGTATACGTTGCAGCCAATTCTCAGGATTGCAGGACTCAATGCACATCCCGCTTGCATGCGCACACGATAAGGCGAGCAGAAAACGCAGGCGGGATCCTTATTGCGCAGTGCTGTGTAGTTTTCTGTGTAGCACTTGTTCGTATTGACATTTGGATCGCGCCACAGAATATGCAAACCACGCGGCATCACGCAAAGGGAATAGAATCTGGATAACGCCACTCGACTGGCTATGGGGCGATTAGGCTGTTGGTCTGTTTCCAGTAAGCCCGCAGTTTTCGGGTAGGTATCCTGACAAAGCCACGGAGAGCAGGTATTGCAAGCAGCCCGCTGGTAGGCTCAAGGCACAGAGTGCAGTTTCTGGACCACAAAATAGGGCGAAAAACTAATCATGCAAGGGCTTAGAACTCAGAAAGGAAATGGTGCAGGTCGCTTTGCAAACTTTATAGTTCTTAATATTCGTCACAAGAACTCCGGGCAAAAAGAGCCTGTTAATTAGGAATGCCTTAATTAGGAATTAAGGAAGATTTTCTACCTCATTATACCTAGGTCAGGAAAATAAAAGTTACTTCATCAATTATGTCAGGCAAATTTCTCCCGGTCACGAAGCATGAAAACAAAAATTTTTACGTTATTTATATCGTTTTCATATTATGAAGGACTGAAAGTTGTCGCGATGAAGGAGATTTTACTGCACGAATTTAGAATTTTGTCCCACTTGGTTTGAATGGTTTCTCACGGAGATCCTATTTAGAGCTGGATGTGATACGACGGTGGTGCTGCTGGGAAATAACGTCCTGCTATGAGTTCAAAAAGGCGACGTGCTTCAGCCGGTAACGTGTCGCCAGTTGAGGAGAGCTTCGTACCATGCGTGCCTCAACTGCATTATTCAGAACACGTTCTTGTGTAGAACAAGATAGAAGCAAAATGTATTCGAGGCTGCAAGAATGCTGACGTACGTTTCTCAAGCAACCATTTTCCGTCTGCGCTTTGTTCAAAACAGAGTGTTTCGTTTGATTTTTTTCACCGCAGGGTTTCTTCTCAAACTTGGAAAGGGTGCACATGCAAGTGTGCCCTTCAGCCGGATAGTCTGAAATGCAGGCACCTCTTTTTTCTGGCTGCGGCCATTTTTTTCTAACATAACCGACAAAATATAACGTCCTTCTTCCATTAATATTTTCGACCGTGGAAGCGCAAAGCGGGAAGGAACAGGAAGGACACTGTTTTGGACTGAGCCCTGAGGGGCTCCACGCTGAATGTTCGACGCTCAAATGGGGTCACACATTTGCCCAGCGTCCCTTCGAACGCCATTCACTAGGTATACATAATACATTGAACACCATAATACACTGAACATACATAATACACTGAACACCTTCCAGTTCTGCTGTGTTTTTGCGGCTTCATTTTTAAAGTTGCTAGCAAAAAGCGTTCATTGCTGCAACTGAAGGAAAACCGGCCAAGAGCCGCTACATGGCCTTAATGACGTAATTCGGGCCGCCGAAGAACGTCAAGACCAGCAAAGAGAGCAAAACAATTCGAGCGAGTTTCCAAGATATCTGATGGGCATAAAATGGTCATTTTTGGCTGAGATACTTTGCGACTCCCTGATCCAAGTACTGGGCATGTTGGGTGACTACGTTCTGCAAGCATCTAAGATTGCAAAAAAGAGTTGAAGAAAGTGTCGCAGGGTCCATTTAATATAGTCACGTAAGACACCGTCACTTACGCCAATCGGCCAGTGTCGTGTGAGACAACCCCAAATCGCTGCAGTGTTGTGCAGCTAAAAGAGCATAGTACGCGCAGTACCAACAACAGTACGCATCGGTACTTCTATGTTTACGTGTACTTTCGTAACTTCCACTATTTACCCGACCATTCTAACTGCTTTAAAAAATTTCCCTAAATGTAAGCGCGAATAGCTCGTTCCGCGAATAGTAACCCTGCGTAATTTGCGTTTGCTTTTGCTGGCCTCAGCCAATCGCAGAAGTGTCACATATGACATTATAGGTTCTATTGCGGGGAATGAGCTAGTGGGTCGCATGGCCATTGCCTTTTTTTCATGATTATGTACCCTATTTTAGCGAAGTTCACGCTAAAAGTGGTGTCAATATGATTCTAACAGGGCAATCTTTCGAATTAACCAAACTTGTGTTTTGTCTACATGGCCCCTAAAGGTTGATGAAACGAAGCGAAACGAACCGCTTTTTATTTTCTCTATTCTTATTTATGGGTTGGTGCCCTAAGGCTTGACCGACGGCCTGTCGGCGTATAAGCTTCAGCAAGATTGCTTTCCATTCTGTCAATACTGACGCTGCAGTTGACACTGTCAAGGTTTTGCGTGCTAGGACGCTGCAGACAATGGGGAGGATGAGGAAGTAGCAGTGACGACAGGAGACGGGGAGCGAGATAATTGAGCGCTTTCGTACCGGACAATGACAATTTTAGGAACAGTTCCGGCCGCCCTGCGTACCACTTTCTGTCGTTCTTGTGATAAGTTGGGTTTTGTTTGTCCTTGTGGGGTTGAGATTGGATTGGAAAAACGTTTATTTGAACTGCAGTAAAGCGCGCGCGCTTTAGACGCGGCCTACGTCGTCTTCTTGGCGCGCCTGCAAGTGTCTCGCTTTACGCGCTAGAGCGGGAGCCGAGAGAGAGACGTCGACCAGAGAGGTCGCTCGGCGCTTGGAGCCGACAGCCGGCACGTGGCCGGAAAGTGTTGCCAGTGACGTGTGCACCTTCGCCTTGTTGTGTATGTAGATCAAGTGTGGGTTTAGGGTAAATAGCGTTAAAGTCTCGTCCACGCAGCCGCTGAAACAGCCTCCCATCCTGCAACGAGTCCCAGTGTTCCTTCACGGGTGGTCACAAACTCGGAGCAAAAACGTTACTAACAGCTTCCCGACCCTCTTTTTGTTTACTTTCGAAGATTCAAACTGTGCTGACTTTTTGTAATTTCGTTTGTTTCCGAACTGATTGCGGCAGTAGCAAACTGAAATTTGCTGTGGTGATTCCGCTTCGTTTACAGTGCCAAGCTAACCCTACCATACTGTGGGCCTGGCTGCACGGTGCCAGTCTTTACAAAATAGCTAATGTTTAAAATGTTATTTATTAAAGCAGCCGTAAAGTTATGCAGAATAACGCAATCGTGCAGGCCGAGCCCCAACAGTAACCGAGTCGCCTGAGTTCTCTGCTACGCTCAACAAACAATCTGAAACTCTGTGGCCCCACCGCGTGTCTACGGTAATTGTACTCACACTGTACTTATTGGATATAATGTTTTTTTCCGGAAAAGTCTCAAGCAGGCTTTTGTTGTTCACCTGACTTCGTTATGAACGTTTGTTTAATAAAGTTGTGTTCAGCTTCGAAATAATAAAGCTCAACTTATCCTATAGTTTTCTCTTGCGTACACAGTGAAGTAAACTTAGATGATTTTCCACAAATGAAAGCTCGAGAAACTCGACAAATAAAACGAAATAAGGAAAGCTATGAGGTTCATCTACAACCGGTACAGACATTCAGATTCTCCGACTGAAGTAATTAAAAACGCCGGCTTACTTACTTTACTTAATAGAACAATGTGAGCACGTGCAAAATTTATGCATGAATTAATTCGTGATCATCAAAACTTTCCTGTATCCGCCTATCTCACGTTTGACCTAACCAGAACAACGCACCAAAACACACAATGAGACTTGACGAATACTCATTCAACATAAACTGTGTAAGTACTCTTTTTTTTTTGTTGGCCACTAATGAATGAAATAAACTTGACCCGAGTATTTCCAGCACTACTGAATTATAAGTTTCTAACTCAGGTTATAACTGAGCGGAATCACTTAGTTGATCCTCATTTTCGTGTTTGCGCGTATATTGAAGCCAGCGAAGTATCGTGTTTTCAGATTCTTTCTTCTTTGTATAGTTGTGTTTAAGTAATATTTAGTACTGAATTCAGGAGAATAGAAAATACTCTGGTGATTCTTGATCATGTTGATTTGATTGATTGATTGTAGGGTTTAACGCGCCGACGCAACGCAGGCGATGAGGCGCGCCGTAGTGGAGGGCTCCGGATTAATTTTGACCACCTGGGGATCTTTATCGTGCGCATAAATCTCGTACACACGGGCGTTTTCGCTTTTCGCCTCCATCAGAAAAGCGACCGCCGCGGCCGGGAATCGAACCCGCGACCTCGTGCTCAGCAGCGCAACGCCTTAGCCACTGAGCCACCGCGGCGGGTATTCTTGATCATGTTTTCTTAGTGTGTGTATAAATGTGCCCTCACTTGAATTCCTTAGCCGTATCGTAGATTCTTATTATTGTTGTGTTTTTTTATGTATATGCCAATGCGTCAACCGTTATTGAAGTCGCTGCAGTTATTTTCTTCCGACAACTTTTGTTTACTTTCGTGTTTTATGCTTTCCTTGTTCTGAAAATTTTAAGTGATTCCGATTCTTTTAGTTTTTCTTCCCTCTAACTTGCGATGTATGTGTCTCTAGTGTGTGCTTCTCCAAAATTTTATGTTCATGCCCTTCCTGCTGAAATCCTTTGATGGAATTGGCAGTATGTCAAAATAAAAAAAAATAAATGGGGTAGTTTCCGCGGCTGTGGGAGTAAGTACCGGCGTCGTTAGCAAGACCAACAGCCCGGCCGACCATCTCGGGCGTGACACGGCTGTCGAAAGCGGTGAAGCTTTGTACCTCATAGTGGAGTGCTGTCGGTAGTCCGGAAGCCATTAGGCGGGCGGCTTCGCTTAAGCTCTTCACGCCCTATATACTCCATACCAAGAGCTCTGCACTCGGCACTAAGCAGGACTTTTAGGTTTAAAGAGTAGAAGATCCATGACAGCTTTCGGTTTCCTTAGCAAAGTTTCTGGCATGCGTACCCGGAAGATGTTCTTTGAAAATGGCAAACAAAAGAGGAAACTACTGTTCTTCCTGAAGCCATAACGGGAAAAAGTATATGTAAAAGAAGAGCCAGACAACACCTCCAGTTTCGTGGTTCAGATACCAAGAAATGCGGGGAATGGTCTGCTTTTGTTATTTGTCACCCTGATACGTTCCTCTTGTTGCTCGCTGTTTAAGAACGCTAGAGGCAAGGGCGGTTACTACATGGCTAGGCATGGTATACGAGCTAGTGATAGGGGATAAACCCGAGCCCTTCTGTATGAATATCCTGTAGAATTTCTGCCGTCACTTCTCCATAGAAGCTCTGCGAACTTAAACAACTCAAGGCCTCTATGAAGACTCTGTAGAATTTTTGTTGTGACTTCACCATAAAAGTTCATTATGCTTCCACTCATCAAAGCCTCCAAAAAGACTATAGAATTTCTACAGTTAGTTCTCCATGGAAACTCTGTGAACTTTAACTCAATTATAAGCCAGCTCCCCAGCACTTCTATTGTTTGCCATAATAACTGGTGTGTACCAGCGGCCGTCCTTACATCCAGGCAATACGATACACGCGCGCACACACATGTACACGCGAATCACGCGTCGCGTGAGCGTCGGCGTTGATCGGCGTCGCCGCACCATCACGCAGGAGAGCTGCGAGAAGCCGCAACCACATGCAAACGCATGGAACAGGCGAAGTCATGCGTCAACCGTTGCGTCGACGAACGTTGCTGGGAACATTTCAATGAACTCGGTCTGCACGATTTTTGAATTATTTTTGATCGTTTACGAGAAGTTATTTCAATTGTTTAAATGCAGTAATTAGTATTCTAGATTTCCCATACAAAATGCACTTTCTTTGCTCTACTCATTCCTAAGAAGGCTTGCGGGCCATTATTGAAATGTTGCAAAATGTATTTCAAGTTATCACAGTCAAATCTGAACAAAACAACACAGCCTCGTGAACAAAGACGCTCTTCGAAAAAATTCCTTACAACTTGATGTCCTACCTAGAAGTAATGTACAGACTGCCTCATAAATTTAAAGCGTGAGCAAAACAAATTTTCAGCGCCGCCTTGCTACTGAGGTTAGTCAGACTTCACTCGCAGATTAAAAGGCAAGGTGTCCTGGTACCCTTTGTTTACGCCGGTAAAAAAAAGATGATCTAACTATCAACAAAAAATAACTGGGAGTTTGTGTGAAGATTCGAACCTTTGACCTTCAACACAGTAGCCCAATACCGAACCTCACGGAAGGAGGCAGGGACTTAGTGCAGAACTTCGTATACAAGCGACGTTGCCAACGAGCCTTGTAAGGTTTTTTTTTTCTTTTTTTTGTGCGGGGGCGGGGGGTTATTGTCGTCAAATCTGAACAAAATAAGATAGGATGATGAACGAAGACGCAATTAGCACAACTTTACTTGCTACTTGCTTTAACCTGATTGTTATGTACCGACTGCAACTTCATGAATTCAAAGTGTGAGCAAAGCAAATTTCGGGGCTGCCTTGAAGCTGAGGTTACCGTCGAACGTCACTTGTATGTTAAACTGCAAGGTACTCTGCCTTTTTTTTTTTGCCTTGAAAAAAAAAGCCAATGACACCCTCATTGCAAAAAAAAAAAAACCAGTGAGGTTTTGCCACGATTCGAACCATGGACTTTCAAAATATAACGCAATCGGCCAAGCTCCCAACCACTCGAACACTCTGGAAGGCACGCGTTGACGCAAGAATTTGGTACACTAACAAAGGCTGCCAACGAATATTGCCGGGTGATTCGTTTTGGTCGTATTTGACAAATCTCAGCAGTGATAACGCTTGTTTCTTCAGCACCGATCTTGTGGATAGTATTTTGGATTTTTCTCGTCTATCAAAGGAATAAGCGGGGGATCCACATGTTCACCCGCTTAAGCGGGGGATCAAAGTTTCCTTCGCAGGTCTCAGGAATGAATGAATTTGAAAGCTAAAAAAACTTCGAGGCATTGAAAAGGCATTGCAAAATAGCTGATGGTAATTGATAGAGAGCAGACATCGAAGCTGCATAATAGCTGCTTACAACAAAATAATAATCAGTACTTTTTACAGTTAGTGAGCCTTCCTTGTAGCAGTGGTCCTGTGGACATCTATATTGCCTAAAACATATTGTTGGGCTTCTCATTTGTGCCAGCTACTTACAACTGCACAAGACATGACAACGGACATAGGCAGAGAATGAGAATGAAAACCGCATAGGTGCCCTGTGTATACAGGCACACAAGCTATTTAAGTGTCCAAACATTATTCATAAGTGAACTCGTCATTGGTGCTTCTATTGCATAGCTTTTTTTGGCTGGTAACCTGTCATTCTGGGGATTCATTAAAACTGTATTAGCCTTCAGCCACTTTTGCTGGTGCCGAACGTCTAGTGACATGAGGTGGCTTTTTATACTGAGATCATGTATATGTGAGCAAAATCTTTTGAATTACTACCACTGCTGGTACGCTTCATGTAAAAATAATTTAGCACACATGCAACCCTAAAAAATTCAAGCAATGACACAACTATTCAAATGAGAATTAGTGTATTCTTGCCAAGAATTTATCATCAAATTAGCATTTAAAGAAATTAAAAATGGGCTAAATATCAGCATCGAAGAGAGTCAAACGAAAAATATAACTTTAGCAAAAAAAGAATATTTAAAAAAAAATGTTACTTTTGATATGTTGTATTCTGATATCAGCTTGCTTTTTCTTTCTTTCCAGCCTGCACACGTGCCAAGTTTGCCGTGCCACAGCAGCTAATGAAGGCGACCCTCTTGTGCGTAGTGTCACGGGAAATCAAGGCTGTCGGTCAGTCAGCTGCATAGTGCTGTCTCAAAATTAAATCGATCGTGAGTCGCTGAGTTTTGTCTCTGCTTATATATTTCAGCAGCTTTGCCTGGCTGGCCTTTCAGCTAGCTGTCGCTGTCTGACTAAATTTATGTGTGACTATCAATGCTGCCAATTTACATCTTGTGACTGCCAAAAATGCCCCTATTTTGCTCAATAACACTTACTTGCAGCAAAGCGTAAAATGTGTAATTATGTATCAATTTGCTGACCTAAAATAATCACATAGTTCAAAAAACGCATTACAAAACTGGCAAGAACACGTCAGGAAGTACGCAGAAATAAATGAAGAAGCTCCGTAAGAATACATCATGAAGTACATAAGATGTCATCATAAAAGCCATAGAAGTGCATCAAGAAGTACACATAAATCTACTTAAAAAGGCTGCAGAAATACATCAGAAGTTCTACAGAAAATCACTCGTCAAACTCTCTACAGAAAATTCATGAGAAGTGCATCAAGAAGTACGCATAAATCTACTTAAAAAGGCTGCAAAAATACATCATAAGTTCTACAGAAAATCACTCGTCTAACTCTCTACAGAAATCCGTGGCCAAATACTTGTTGAAACATGTCAAGCGTTTGTCAAAAAATTCTTCACAAACTCTACAAAATCTCTATTGGCGGTGAGATGTTTGAGTGGCGCCCCCTGGCTCTGACGTCGGCTTAGGGACTCGCGCCGCTGTCGTCTGCTACACTCCGCTTGTGAGGGGCAACAGTGCCTGGGCTAGAAATCGCCCGCTTCGTTGCTGTAGTGCGTTAAAAAGCGTATTTCTAGCGACTCAGTTATTTTGTCAGCTTCTGACGCATCTGAATAATTTGAAGCTGTATCCCCCACAAGTTTGCAACACACGAAGAGATAGAGAACAACTTTCTTCAGAGTATCGGTCAGAAGATCGTGTGTAACTCGTCCTTGAATTCTAGCTTATTCGCGAGGATCAGCGCTCATAGCTCCTCGATAAGTATTCAAAATGCGAAGGCTTCCCTGCAGTATTTTTGAGATGCTCTTATGAAGACTCAACAGTGTAATTATACGTACCAAGCAGCGCGGGCCCCTACGCGCGCATCGCACGTACAGCAGGAAATAAAATGCCTGTCTTCTATTTCTTTTCTTGTTGTTGTCTTGCATCGGATGAATGTTTCTTGTTCTTTTTTTGTGCTCGACGCATTAATTTTTCTGCACCATCCTAAACGTCTTATAAGAAGGCTTGGGGATGTTTGGGAGTCTCACAAAGATAGCGTGGATATTTTGTTCGAATTGTATGGCATACATTCCCTTCTTCACAAATTGGCTTCTACGGCTGCGTGCAAGAATGTGCATATCCGTAGCGTGCTTTGTTTATTCACATGGAAATACAATGAGGAGGTTTGTGCTGCGCCACCGTGATCGCGCCCCAACCAACGTTGTCCACAGTACTCGAAGGCGGCTTTTGTGCCCCGAATTTATATCGTAATCATTGTTATCATAACGAACTGACTCTCAACCGGAACAATGATGACATGATTAATGTGTTGAAGGCATTATATACACGCTAACTAACGCAATAAATAGTATACCTGCAAATAACACAAGAATCGAAACCGATGAATATTTCTAGGCAGGTCTTTATTGTTTTCCAACCATTCCAGGCGCAAAGAACAAATCCTATTCTACTCGGGATGGCGTTCTATGAATTAAATAAAATTGCTTTTACTCTCTTGTCCTGGACGCGTATTTCCAAACGCTTCGCTGCACAGAGCACCCACGTGACATGTCTGTTCTCGCGATGGAAAACGGTAATTCAACGTAGTCATTGGCTGCGCCCAAGCCTAAAGCGACCGAAAACATACCAAATCACCATTAGTAACAAAAACAAAGCGTAGATTTGAGATTTAAAAAAAATTATATTTAGGAAAATATATACGCAATTAAAAAAAATAACCCACGAGATAGACCTGCTGGGGCTCGAACCCAAGCCGTCAGCGCCAGCACTCAGTGCTCTACGTCAAGGCTACAGAGCCAGAACGGTGGGTATGTTTTAGCAGGAGCCTAAAAGAATAGCGCGCGCAGTGACATCACATATGTCACGTGCGTGCTCTGTGCAGCGAAGCGTTTGGAAACACGCGTCCTGGACTGAGGACCCGGCCCACTAACCAGCTCGATTTCATTGTTAAAGTTTTCTCCTCCTCCCTTTCCTCCTCCTCCTCTTGAGTGAAGTTTTCCTATAACGCATATCCGAATATCGGGAGGATATGGCTGTGGAAAATGTACCGAAATATCCCTCCAGGTCTGAACAAACAGAGTGTTTGTATCTTTAACGTAGACGTGACTCGTTTTGCTCAATAAACCTCCTACTGGTTAGAAGCCTCGTACAAAACGAGCACGCGCCTATACACACAGTGGGTTATTTGGAACTCAACCTATAGTTTTTGCAACCTATAGTGCATGTCTGCAAACTTCCATGCCATGACAAAGTAAAGTGATGTGATACAATGTGATGTGATACTTTGGAGCGTTCGGCAAGGTCGCAAAAACTGTTTTACCTCACATATGATTACCGGGAATCATAATGCCTTCTGCCAACGCCGATAGCCCTGAAGGCCTAGAATTTGTTTTGATCTTTCATTTTCGCTGTTGTCGGTTATTATTATTGCAGCTGACTGTTCCCTTTTTGAAAAATTGCCTAATACAGAAGCTGACGCCTAGCTCCGACTCGTCGCGCTCCGCACAGGACCGGCTCCGCAAGGAAGGGGGCGACGCCGGCAATGTTTCTTCCGTAGCGGTATCTAAAACTATACTCTAACTCACACTTGAAACCTATTATTATGATAAAAAGTTACCCCCACGCCAATTCTGGTGCGGACAAGTATCGGACGTTGACCGAGCGCAAAGAAACAGCAGGGAGAGCGAGCATGAGAGGAGCAGACGACAAATGCGAGAATCCCTAAGCTGACGTCACGGAGGCGTGCTCCGCAGCGCCGTCCGTGTTCGCGCTCACCGCCAATACAAGAGGAAGGCAAAACTCTACAGAAATACATCAAAAACACAACAGGATTTTTTATGAGGGATATATGAGAAATACTCGACTACAAATACAACATTAACTGTGTCCATATTCGCCAGAATCTTTGTTCTGCGAACACGTGGCACCAACCACTTCAAGTCTTACTGGAAATAAGTGCGCAGTTTGCAGAGCTCGCCGTGTTAGTGAAATGCGCGGTGCATCGGCATTCACAAACGTAAGAGACTGTGGTAACGCCATAAAACAGAGCAAAAATAACGCCAGAACGCCCGTTCCGGCATCTTCTGCTGAAGCAAACTGCAGTTTTTTGATAAAGGCGGAACGACTGAACTTCATAGCAAAGCTTGACTGGTTAAAAAAAGAACCAACTCCTTTCCATGAATTGGGAAATGTTTATCACGATGCAAACAAATGTTTAAGGTGTGCTATACTTACAGGTTGCCTCAACAAATAGCTCATCCGAGAAGGCCAGCAGCAGTACTTCCTGGGGTGCGCTAAGCCCTTTGGGGTCAATTCTGATACACCTCAAAACAATGATAGCACAACCGAGTATGCTCAACGTGGTTGTTGGAATTCCTCGCACGAATTGCTACATGCTATTCTCCTTTGACCAGTATCTGACCAGCTTGAACGTTTAGCTTTTGCAACTTTGTAAAAGGACAGGTACCTACCTGTGCAATGTGTTATGTGTTATCAGGTTTTAATAGGAAGATAAACTGATCATTTATGCTAAAACTTTTGTCATTTTGATTTGTGTACTTGTTACCTGAAAGGTATGGTTATGTGAATATCATTGTCATTTGAGTTGTCAATAATTGACACTTCTTCGGTGGATTTCCAATTGTTAGTTGAATTCCGCCCTCTTACGTGGGTTTAAAAGTTTGCGACCGTATTTCTAAGTTTTCACTATTGTGTATGATTGATCCCAGACTTGAATTGTTTATTCATATCGCATGGATCCTAACAATGGAAGTTTCTAGATGTGTTTTTGTATATTAAAGTATTAAACCTGCAAAGTTCACTCAGGAAGTTTCTAGAAGATGTATTTCTGTATATTAAAGTATTAAACCTGCAAAGCTCCCTCACAACCTATAAAAACCAAAAAATGCGCTCTAACCTTCACCACGTGGGAAGATATACGTTCAGATATTTTCCTTTCTAAGCCTGCCTCCAATGCATCCAAAACGGTATTCAGACGCGTTCATAGATTTTGCTGAAATTGTATATATTTCAAATTACACATTCTGAACTGCAAAAGGCTGCAATGGGCAACTGATTTATATAACAAATTGAGAACTGCGTAATGTAATAAGGTTCTTCCGATAAGCGTCTTCTAAAAGCCACACATTATTCAGTTATAGACCACTACCACTACCGAATGATACCCATACCTTTTTCTTCTTTATATTTTCAATCCTCTGTGCAGTAACGTACTTATGTAATCATTATGGTGTAACACAAATGAATACTTTGTTCTTTGCATACACTAAAACTAGTAAAATAAGCACTCACACTTCAACCTCCTGGTGAATTCTACAGCGCATGAGAGAACAAGCTTGTCGGTATTGGCCGCTCGGCCGGGCGTGGACTGATCTGAATCTAGTCTCTCGTAAGCCCACCTAATTAGCTTGGGACAGCCGCCACGAACCAGCCCCGTTGAAATGCGGACTCAAGCTCACTTCGATTGCATAGAAGACGTCAGGGGCAGATCAACGGAGCTGAGAGGCTGACATGCGTTCGGAGCGGGGAAGGTTGCGCAACAGGGACCGTGGCGTTGCGGAGTGTGTGAGAATTAAGTATTCGCTCCGTGCATACAGGTACTTCACTGGAGAATGCGAACGGGTGGGGGGGCTTCCTTTCAAGAAACTCCCTGAAATATCTCCGAAGTTTCACCCTCTGCTGCTTCCAAAAAAACTCTAGGCCGGGGTGTCGTCTGCGTGGAAGATGATGATGATGCTTAGATTTTTATGGCGCAAGGCCGACTGAGGGCAAAGAGCGCCAAAGGATGGTTAGTTCATTTGAGTCACATGAATGTGAAACTGGACCATTTCAGTAAAAATAAACGAAGTAAAACTCGATGTAATAAAGATGACTGGTGTAAAGGACGAGGTAAGAAATGAGATGTAAAAACTTGACATAAGTGCTAAACTGAAAAAGACGCTTGATGGAAAACATTGGCTTGTTTCCTAAAAAGTATGATGGATGTAGTGTAGTGTGTTGTCTGTATAGTTGTGCGAAGTGTTTGTGTCGTGTTGTTTCAAGTGCCTTGCAATGTATGAGGATGTGGATCACTTATATGGTCTTTCCCCACCTGCTGCACAGAAGTCTTGGGGATCCAGTGAGAAGGTGCGTGTGCGTTGCATGTGTGTGCCCTATCCGTAATCTTGTCAAGGCGACTTCTCTGTGTCTATTGCGTGTGTCGGTGGTGTACGGTTCCAAGTGTGGTTTTATTACGTGTAACTTGCCTGTTTTTTTACTCCAGTGTGTTTGCCATGTTTTGCGAACTTGTTGTCTGGTGTGTGGCTTCACGTCGGTGTAAGGTAATGTGGTTATGTCTAGTGTATTCAAGAGTGTAGCAGCATCAGCCATTCGATCCACGGCTTCGTTCTCGGCTATACCACAGTGGCTAGGAACCCAGCAAAAGACCATTTCAAATTTGGGGACAATAACGACATAATACCCTTGACTGTCAGATTGACAACGTGTTTTGGAAGACTTTGTTGACGACAATGCCCGCGCCACACTGAGGAAATCTACGTAGATAATGGATTGTGGGATGTGGCTTTGAAGTATATGATTAACAACCAGAAGCACACCATAAGCCTCTGCCTTAAAGATACTAGTATTACTATTCAGAATTTTTGTGACATTAAGGCCGGGTCCATGCGCAGCGCAGGGCACAGAGGTGGCAGTTTTAGAGGAATCCGTATAAAATTCAGAACACTTATACTTCTGCTGCAAATAAAAGACGTGCTGCAGAATTGCACATCTGGGAGCTCAGTTTTTATCCATATGTCTGAAAGCTGTGTCGCATGATACAGGGCGGAGATGCCATGGTGCTACAAAAATCTAGGCCGGGGTGTCGTCGGCGTGAGAGGACTGCACAAAGCTCCGGATGTGTCGGGGGCCTCACATGAGAAGCAGTGCAATACATACGCGTCATTGATGGATCGCCTGTTGTTTCTTTCGTCTTCGCGAACGAAAAAGAGCCACATGGTCATTGTGATACATACTTGAAGAGACACTGAACCAGCTAGCATTCCGTAATCCTTATTTCTAGCTGGAGTGCCGGATACGACCCCAGTATTATTTCATTACCTATAGAGAGGCACTCTTGAGCCTTACTTCATCTGCAATGCGCGGAAAAAAATCAACGCTAAGGCGTTTTTCTTACGAACTACGCCAGGTTCGCAACTATGGTTCTTAATAAATTTCAGCGCTAAGCGTGCCTAATTTGTATATTCGCCTGTTCCGGAGTGTGAACTGTTCTTACGTGTTCGTGCGCAGGCTAAACAGATAAACATCCTCGCGCGTCTTTAAATCTCGCCCTGCGGTCTTGCGTGGGAGCCTTCATTGCCGACTTCCATAAATTGTTTAGGGTGATGATGGAAGTAAACCGGCAATTTCAAACGTACCTTTCTCTTCAACAAGAACGTTAAGTTGGCCGATTAAGTTAAGTTGGCGCGTAAAATGGTGTACGTATTCCATACTTCAATCTAGTGAAGTAAATAAACAATGTGTATGGTGTACCTCAGCATCGCTCGAATGGCGTTTGCCTTCGAAACACGGTCCATTGCGTAAAAAACGTAGCCCAGAAATTGTCTGCACGCACGGGTACGGTCAAAGCATTCTATGTCCTCAATGGTTAGATGGCATAGAATATGAATACAATACAAATGGAATGAGGCTGAAGTGACAAAAGTTACACATGAAGTGTCGCACGAAGGCCAATTTAGGAAGAATTGAGGTTCGGTCTATTAAGCGTGCAGAAGAAAAAACATGGGCTTTGTTGTTCTTCGTTTTTTCTTTTTCGTCATGTCTTTCGCGCTTTACTTTGTACCACGGTTTTGGTTTTTACTATTTAAAGCAAACTCCGCATGGGCGTAAAGGGACAGGGAGTTGGCGGAAAAAGCAGACCGAGCAGAGGACAGCACATCGTATTTAAATTGGAGTCATTACTGTCATCATAAGCCCAAACCTGAATGTGACTACAGAGAATGTTCTCGGAGAGACGATAGTAGAATAACTGAAAGTTTTTGCTACTCCAAGTAGCTTGTTTTTGTGAACTGCAGACTAATATTTCAATGCCACGAATTCTACCATTGTTCTCCATAAGAAAGCTGAACATATACGGTTCTTTACAGCGATGACCTTCTCTACTGAGGCGGCACAGCGTCATTATCGTTGCATTACTCTCACTATCATAATCACTGTTCTCATTGCAGAAATGGAAACTAGGGGCTACACTCTTGATTCAACAGCCAGTTTTTTTCAAGTGGCCTAAATTTCTTGCCTGTATGGTTACTTATAACTAAATAGTTTTCAGTTGGAACCAAATAATTTCATAGAATGTGAAACCGCATGCTGTCTTGGTCTGCTGTGGTACTTGGTCGGTGATGGTGCACAATCAGCACTGTAGTGTACTGAGGCGAACTTTATCTAAACCAACGAAAGGACAATAAAAACGGGGGGCAGTTGGATGGCAATCGAGTACTGCCTTTCAGTTTCAAGCCTTTCGTATACATTAGAATTAGATTCAAATCTGCGGTCCTTCTTTTCTGATGAAGGTTCTATACTCCAAATCATTCGAAATAAACAATTATGCTCTGTGCTATCATGCTTAAGAGCCTTGGCCAATCGCCCTCGTTAAGCGTGAATTTCGGCCTAATGTTTCTTAGTCCTGATGATGATGATGATGATGATACTTTATTTTGACCAAAACTGGGTGAAAAGAGGATGGAGACGTGGGAGCCCTTCATGAATTCCTCCCCCTCAGATGGCGGGCTGGAGCACTTGGGTGCGAGCGACATCTGCAGCCAGTTGGACGACCTGGATCTGTATTTCCGGGTTGGAGCTAAGCAAACAGGCCTCCCACTGCTCCGCACTGCTAATTCGTAAGCATGCTCGTAGATTTCGTGGCTGAGCATCACAAGCCCAAATCGTGTGGGTGCGGCTCGCTGTGGTCACCACTTGCATCGATCATTGGAAAGGGTGGGATAAATGTGGCTGAATAATGCAACATTGTGGGATGCATTAGCCGTTAGCTGACGCCAGGCTACAGATTGACATCTGGTGAGCGTGGGATGCGCTGCGGGATATTTCTGGTGCTCCTTGCGATAGTCTTGAGCGATGTCCCGGTAGGCCACCAGCCTGTCCCTAAGCCTTCTGGTCCGAGCCAGCAGCGTCGTTAGGGCAATCTCGGCAGCTGAAACCTCGGGCCGCCTCATGTGCTAGTTCGTTGCCCGGGAGGAATGCACAGACCGGTGTCCAGATTATTTGCACGTTGCGCATACGAGTGGCTTGGACGGAACGTAAGATGCGTGGGCTGTAATAGAGATCCTGGCAATGTCGAAATTCCGTAGAGCTGTTTTCGAGTCGCTCGCGATGGTGTTAGCAGTTGTGGAGGCGACGGAAAGCGCAATAGCGGCATCTTCGCCTTCCTCAGCTTGATTAGTGCAAATACAGGCTGATGCCAGAGAGTTATCATTAGCATCTTCGCCACGATTGTCATGGCACGCGTAGGGTGGTAGTCAGCGACGTCAACATAGCATACGTCAGGGTCATCTCTGAAAGGCTGGTGCAGGGCAGACGCAGGGCAGACATGATGGCGATCCTGGTGGTGTACCGGGTGCGTGTTTCTGGGTGTGGGGGAGGCGTAAAGGGCCTTTGAAGGTGAGGAGGGAGCAAAGTCTTGGTTCCGTGTTGGCTGGCATTCGGAATGCTTAGTTTTTGTAGTGGAAGGCGTCCTGTGGGGCTGCTAGATAATCGCTGGTATTGGGCTGAGCGCTGCGCTTCTACACGTTCAATTAGAGTGTTATGGATACCCATAGCCATGAAGTTTTTGGTGGAGGCCGTGATTGGAATGCTCGCGGGCTGTTTATAGGCGTTGCATATTATGCAGTCAATTTTACATCGTTAACAATTTTTAAGGTATAGGTATGGAGTGACATACGTGAAATGGCTTATAATAAAAGCTTCCACTAACTGGATGACGTTGTGCTCCATTAGTCAATGGTGGCGGTGCGCGATTCATGAAATAAGGCGGCTTATTTGTAGTGAACTTGCAGACAGGGCTTTGATGGTGTCCGTATTGGAGCCTGATTGATGAATGGGGAGTCTAAGAACGCGAACGCACGGGGGGATGTGTATAGCACGATCTTGGAATGTGAGTAAATGTCTGGAGTAGCTGGAAGATGTCGCTTGCCGGGAGGACTGTAGAGAAGAAGTTCAGACTTCTGCGGAGAACCCATTAGACCGCGTTCTCCGGAGTCAGTTTCCGCTATGTCGACAGCTTGTAGTAGGCACTCTTTGATGTGCGCGTTGATGCCTCCAGCCGTCCATATCGCGATGTCATCAGCGTATAGACTGTGAGGCACATGCGGTGTAGTAGAGAGGGGATGAGAGAGTTTTATCATTGCTACCTATTAGAAAAATGGCGGTATATCCGATCCCTGATGGCTGCCACGATTACAAAGGGAGATGGTAGCCGATTTCGTGCCCCCCACCACAAGTTTAGCCGTGTGTTCCGTAAGAAAGGCGTGATGTAGTATGTTTTGGGGCGCACATGGAGGTATATCAGATTTTTCAAGATGGCATCGTGCCGGACGTGATCGAGAGCTTTAGTTAGGTCGAGTACCACGATGGCTTTAGTGTACCCTGTTGGGCATTACTCGGGGTTATTGATCTGACGTTGTAGTTGGACCATGACATCTTGTGCAGAGATTCGTGGCCAAAAACCGAACATAGACGGTGGAAATAGCTGGGAAGGTTTTATGTAACGATGGATACGGGTCAAGACCACGTGTCCATAAGTTTTCCTCCACAGGATGTCAGCGAGATGGGACGCAAATTGTCTATGTGAGGGCTCCTTCCGGGTTTTGGTATGAGAGTGATCTTGGCTGCCTTCCAGTCCAGGGGGAGGGTGCCAAAGTGCCAGCAATGGTTCATGTAGTCTGTCAGAGCTTCCAGAGATTATTTATCTAAATAAAAAGAATTTTTTTAGAAATTTTATCCGGGGCCTGTGCCGGGTTCTCTGCCTAGCCCTCATGCTGCCGCGCGCACTTCTGACACGGTGAAAGTACTGCCCAGCTCCGGATTAGGGCAACGGTTCACTTGGGTGGCTGTGTGGGCTGAGCATCCACATACTGGCGTTGTAGCTCCCGCAAAAGGTCCTCATCAGAGTCGCCAGAACTCTGCAGCAGGGCTTTGAAACTGTTTTGCTCCGTAGTTTTGCGACCTTCTGGGTACAATAAACATCGCAGGGTATTCCATGTCCGGGCAAATTACATGCCTTGTTCCATGCCATCGCAAACCACATTCCAATTTTGCTGGGTTAGCCGGGTTACATGTGCTTTAATTTCTTTATTGAACCGAGCCAGTCGCCTCCTGAGAGAGTGATTGCGTTTATGGCGCTGTAGTCGGCTCTGTATGCTTGTTCGGGTTTGCCGCATGAGTAATAGACGACTATCAACTTCAGCCAGCCCAGCCTCCTCTGGTGTGATTTTCGCGGCAAGATTAACGTGTTCCAGAAGTGCTGCTACACATTCTTTGATATCATTGATGGGGCTACTGGTAGGATCGGGGACTGTCGATCGCAGAAGTCGGAACGTATCCCACTCTGTCATGTGGAGCTTTCTGTCACGCTGGAGGCGTGGGTCGCCCGCCACTATAGGAGTCTCCATGATGTAATTAGTCACTGCTTAGGTCTTCCTAACTATTAGTAAAGGTGGCTTCCGAGGCATTTTTGGTGAAGGTAAGATCTGGGGTGGTACCTCGTGTCACACTATTGCCAAGACGAGTAGCATATGTGGGATCAGTGAGGAGCGTAAGAACCAATTTGCGTGCTTGTTGCCATAACATGCGACCTTGTATGGTGTCCTTGACATAGACTGTAGGAAGAGGGTTAAACTCCCCAACAACAATCACAGTGTTACGCTGTGCAATATCAATCGTCTACTGAAATAGCTTCGCAAAAGAATACTGGCGGCATGGGCTACTCTACAAGTTAAGATTAAAAAGGGTCTGTCCTCCTCGTTTTCGATGGAAATGACTTCAGTCAGCACGCATTCAATATCCCCTTCTGTAAAGGGATGATGGAAGACCGGTATGTTACGTTTTGCAAGGGTGGTTACGCAATGATGAACTTTCTGGAATGGATGGTTACTAAATGCGGCATAGCCCTATAATTTGCCAAGATTACCCGCCTCTTGCAAACCAATTACACCTAGTTCCTTAGGTGCGATGGCATTAAGATAGGAGCACGCGCATAGCTTTGTACCCTCTACAATTCCATTTCCAGATTTGTATTAACTTTCAGTTGTTACTATTCATAACGTTAATGTAAACGAACTGCTAAACAATCTCACACGAATTGTACAAGCTGCGACCCAACGTGATGACGTTACCCCTGAAAGCGTAACGTTAAGCCTAACGTAGGGTCTACATTTACCTGCATCCGCCACCCCCCTACGTCGGCGTTACCGGCAGTTCGGCTTATTCATTAACATCATCACCATCAACAGCCTATTAAGATCCAGTGCAGGACGAAGGCCTCAACCATTAACCTCCAACCACTCCTGTCGTGTGCTTTTCTCGAATCCACCTTTTGCCCCCGAATTTTTTTTTGCCACGCTTAATTTTAAAATCGCGAAATTCTTAGAAATAGGAGGGAAGTGATTTCCCATTGAACTAAATTGTAGAAAGCTTTCAGGGGAAAGCAGAAACGTTGCTGTCCTGTGCACTCTCGCTCGGTGGCAACAATATGGGCCTCAATCTTCCTGATTTCTGGTGCGAATGCTATCGACACGTTTAAGTTGGCGATCTATGCGACTCCCGCAAAGCACTCATTGTAAATAATGGCAAACAATATTAGACGTGCCGAGAAGAAGGGTAACGCCATTAACTCGATTGAGGGACAAAATAAAGAAATTCGGAGGTAGGAAAGGTACTTGTACGGCGCAAGACAAGTTTGTGGAGGTCCATGCGAGAGGCCTTTGTCCTGTAATGTACTCAAAGAAGCTGATCATGATGATGATGATTGTGCGTTTTCTTACTTTCTTAACCAGTTAAAATCCTTAACTTGGAATCAGCATTGTTCATTGGTACAAGGAATGTTCCGGGGCACATGCATTGAGGTAACTAATAAACCATCACCATAAACCCTTGCCACCGATTTAAAATTAGTAAAAACGATATCAAAACACGGTATTAGGATTTCTTTTTATGTGCGTCAGTTCACACAGGAAAACTTAACTACATTTTATGTTCAGCGTGCAACTTGTGAATAATCCCGCCGCACTGAATAACACCTCCTGAAAATAGAGGACATACCACGCAAAATAAACGTATAACATCCAAAGAACTACACAGGACGCCTTGTAACTCAGAATTACCAAATCTTGGGTCTTCGTGTTCTCTCTTGTTCGCCCTTGGGCTTTAGGGCTCTAACTTTTTCATGGTATCAAACGGCGATTGCTAAGGACCACCAGCTTCGTGAGTGAGGCTCCTCGAAAGCAAGTTTGGTAGTTGCTGCAGAGAGCTGGCGCCTCACTGCGTTTTATTACTTCTACTCCCCTTGTCGTAGGCCCTGAAGAAAAATAAGAACATAAAGAAGACGCACGGCAGAGGGAAATAATAAGGCCCTCAGCACTGGCTTCTGCCATCCAGGAAACATAATCCCAGTAGCTTCATCTTGGATGCCGTCCTGCACTTCGCGAAAGTACTTTTCCTGGGAGAGCTAGAGAAGAAAATAGCAAGCAAATAGATAAACGTAACGCGGTCGCAGATCAGACAATTGGGAAACCAGATCCACGGTTTTAACGAGCTCTATGATGTTTCGGCTGCCTGTTTTATAAACACTTTTCTGCTTAATGATTATGACAGAAAAGAAAGCGTATTCCGGTGCCTTCTGTTGAGCGGGGACTGTTATATATGTGGCATAATTCAGAGACAATTACAGGAATATCCGTAAAGCGTTATCGACTTTTACTAACCGTTGCGAAACGTTTCATGAAGCTACTCGTTTAGAAACCCAACTTTAGTAATAACGTGCCAGTTTGCTTTGGGACGGCAACCCGCCGCGGTGGCCCAGAGGCGTTGCGCTGCTGAGCCCGAGGTCGCGGGTTCGATTCCCGGCTGCGGCGGCCGCTTTTCCGATGGAGGCGAAAAGCAAAAACGCCCGTGTGTACGAGATTTCGGCGCACGTTAAAGATCCCCAGGTGGTCAAAATTAATCCGGAGCCCTCCACTACGGCGCGCCTCATCGCCTGCGTTGCGTCGGCGCGTTAAACCCTACAATCAATCTGCTTTGGGACGGCGTTTTACAAAAGTTGCAAGAGTGGATTGGCATGGGTTTCGGTGCACTTGCCGCTCAATGTACTGCCGTTATTCCAACACGACAGAAACAGGTGCCGTGAATAGCGTACGCGAGGTGGAAAGGGATCAATTAGTGGCCGCCGGCGCTTTGTGGCGCAACAAAACAAAATCAGCACTCAGGAAATTTATCTGATGAACTACGACCGCCTTCGATCGAGTACAAAGTGTAACTAGCTTTGTGTGGTAGCAGGAGCATACCATTTTCGGAAAATTTCAGCTGTGTAGTAAGTCTTGCGCAATAAAAGAGTAGTGTTTTTCTGATGACCTTCGCTGTACCGCGGCAATGCCACTCTCCCATGCATCACTTCAGAAGGAGGCAAGGCAGTATGCTCCACAAGATGTTAACTAGTGTGCGGTGCAGAAAAGTTGAAGCGGAAAATGCTTTCTTCTCTAATAACCGCACGGCGTTACGCATGCTTATGTACAATCGGTTCTCCACGTGAGGTAAAGCTGTCGTTAACAAAGGTGAATATTAGGAGAAAAGACGGCAAACTATTGCTGTTCGGTGTCCTTCAGCGTCACTCACGCCACCATGCTTACTAAGAAGGGAGGTTCCCGTTTAAATCCATTCCCATTTCATCCTTCCCGCTTGTTCCCCCCCGTTTCAACCACGCGCAAAACGACCTTTCCTTTTCGCCCTCACTCATTTTGCCTGCTCCAATTCGAACGTTCTCGTTTGTTCCCTGTCGCTTCAACCCGGTACAAAACGTCATTCCCGCGTCGTATTTTCCCATTTATCCCCTACCCGGAATAACGAACCCAGTTTCGACTCGGGTGACTCGGACCGAGGCGTAGGATTTTTGAAATTAAAGTTGCATCCGACTGCATCATGTTTTGAGTTACGCCCGACGTAATCGAAAGTCAAAAATTACTTGCGGCCTGCGTCACTTGAAAATTACATTGAAGTTATGTCAGACGTATTTCACCGTAAAAAAAAACGTTACGGCTGGTGGAGCCAAAATATGCAGACGCCCTATTAACCTACAACTTTTTTTCAGTTGTACGTTTTACGATACGGGGCGCCAATTAAAAAAAAAAACATGTAGGTTGCTGCGTTAAGACCGACCTGGTACACCGTATGTGAATTACAGCTGAAACCACACCCTTCCATCCGCTTCAGCGTTGGTCGAGTGGTCGGGAACATGTGGCTCGCATGCGTACTCCTCGGCATCAGTGATGGTGCCAGTCCCTGCAGTTGCATATACGAATGCACATGCACTTATATGCAACACAAACACACAAAAAGAAAAGACGAGAATGGCCAAAATATAACTTTTCCGCGGTTACAGTACCAGTTTGTAGCGTTCGTAGCCTTTGCCGAGAATGAAGTTGGGTGTTTTAACAAATGCTACTATTACTTTATTAGGGGTAGTGCAGGGGTACTGTTTTATTTCTACGGAGGAAAAAGATATCGCGAAAGGTTCCCAGACCGTTTATCGAACGCCGTTTTATCGAACGCCGTTTTATAAAAAAATGCCCGCTTTATCGAGCGCCATTTTCTCGAACCACCTGCGTCCGTTTTGTCTAAAGTGTGGTTTTACTGCTTTCATTGTAATTTTCGGGGTTTATTTTGTTTAACTGGCCATCCCATTAACCTAACCCGCAGTTATGTTCATTTTATCTTGCCTCAGCCATGCTTACATAAAAAAGGCTATCTACAGATGTTGACGTGTCTTTCCTGTGCTTTCGGTGACCTTTGTTTTATTAGAATGTTTTATTTTTGCATCTTTATTGATTGCACTCAAGCATGTATGTCCCCCTTGTTTATATTACAAAATTAGAAGCTATAGTACCAGCTAGCGGCTAGTACGAACCCTAACCCCATGCGCAATATACGTTAGATGTGTATCGGTGTATTTAGGTTGGTGCTGCCAAATATGTCCCTTGCGCCATGGTTCATTACGTGATCCAAAGTCCTGTCCTCCTTCAGTTTTTCTAGTCACGTGGTTTGCACGCTACTCCTACTCGGACCATGTGGTCACATTGTTTGCATCTGGAGAAATATTGTGCCAAGAACTTCGGAGAGTTTAGTGCTATATGAATGCGACGGGGGGGGGGGGGGGGGGAGTCCGAGAGTGAAACTGAGGCCCCAAGAGAGGTGAAGTCTAGAAGAACTTGTCACAAGTGAACCCGTCTCAACAGGTGAACTCGTAAAGTAGGAAAAGTCGTCATAGGTCATCTCCCACTAGACAAACTTGTAACCTAGGACAACTGGACGATTCAGCATCCCGTCACAATTTACGTTTTTCGTTAATCATACTCGCATAAAAAAATCACAGGAATTCGTATGATTCTCTACTTACGCGTCAACAGCCTTGCGGCCCTGCTTCGATTCCCTACCTTACGTTTCCTTCGTGGCCTTGCAGGAATACCCCAGACCAGAGAGCGCATTTTGTTGGTCTTTTGTGTGCTTTGTTCAGCTGATCGCACGGGACATATTAAATTTTACTTGCTCGTTCTCAATTTTTTTAATTTTAGGTTTTTATTTCCAGGTAATCGTGCGACGCCGCTGTATGCAGTAGACCTTCACAATTTCTCTATTTTTGGTGTTTACCATTTTTACCTTACTGTATTTTATGCCTTGTGATAAAAACTTACAAGAGTATGGGCTAACAATCTCAGACGTGCTGGGGTGCAATCAGAAGGGGGGGAAGGGGAATGAAAATGAACCGACCTTTAATATGGTGATTAATTTTGTAACTAACGTTATTCTCGTTCGTTCTAAGCAAGGTATCGAGACCAGTGGGACAAGGCTTGGTAACCTGTTAGTAACTGAACTCAGTGCCCATTTAGAATTAGGAATGCAGAAATCGGGAGAGAACTTTGCTAGCGTCCCAGTTAGGTTTTTGGCATTGGACTCACAAGCACCAAGAAGTGCCTTACTTATGTAGAACATACGCGGCGAAATAATTAGATTACATTGGATACAAAAGCGGTGTATACAAAAAAAGAACAAAGAATATCGAGGCATATTCTAGTCTATACGCCACAATGGCGTGATATGCTTCGGATCAGAGGGTGAAATAGAGATACAAGGGGATTTGTTATGGCAGTACCACCAGCGCAATGAACAGAAAAAAGAATTTGTGGAAACACATTTCGCGCATCACAAAAACAAAATGCAGGAAGGAAATAAAACGCAACTAGTACAAAGGCTACAAAATCTGTTAACTACACTCGCCGTGGAAAGATTTGCAAATTACATAGCGAAGAGGAAAGGAAATTAAAAAAACGTACTGCAAGTTTTGTTACACGAAAATGCCGGGAAAAACACTTTCGATCAAACGGCTTCGATAAAACGTCTGTCCATAAAACGGCATTCGATAAAACGGCGTTCGATAAAACGGCGTTCGATATAACGGCGTTCGAAAAACTGTCCGGACACCCTCGCGAAATATAATTAGCAAATCTAACTCACCAGAGAAACAAAAAACATTTTATGAAAGCGGTAATCATTATGGGCCAAGCCCGGGGCACAATCCACTTTAATGTGTGGCTAACGGTCACTTTATATGCAAATTTCGGTAAAGCATGGCCGTTGAAGTCTAAAGCTGTAATTTTTGCTTGGAGAAAACGGTTTGCACCCATTTTTCATCCATGCATTAAGAACACGTACCCCATGCTGTATTCTCTTGCGTGTACTTTTTACGGATAATACCTCTGTGCGGGCACGCAGTACATGGAAAGCAAAGCCAAACATTTATGTAGTTATCCGTCTATAATAGAGAGTTTTAACATATCGTTACCGTGTTTGCGTCGCCGTTTACCAAGTTACCGGGAGCCGGAGTTTCCGTTTGCCGCTGAAAATGGTAAGACTCGTCTTAGCACACCGTTGGCGGTTTACGTATTCCGGCCGCCGCGGTACTAGTAGCGACATCTGCTGAATTAGTCTCCAAACAAATCAGGCATAATTTTGTTTCTCATGTCCATTTGCTTTCGTTTAAAGTAGCTTGCACATTTCACTTTTCAGGTGAAGCGTTCACAATAACTGTAGTTGTTTTGTGAATAAGGTAGCCATTACCTGTAGAGCTTTAAAAATCAAGCATGTCAGTGGCGCATCTACCGAGTGGAGAATAAGAGTCAAGGTAGAAAAGAATTTGCCCCTGCGCTAACTATTTAAGCAAGAAACGAGTAAAATATGTTGTAATAATTACTCAGTAACCCACACTACCTCGCCCAGCACAATTTTGGAGGCCTAAAAGTGCCCTGCGAGCTCAGAAACGTTTCTTAACAATTTGAGGCGGGCGTTTTGGGAGCGGGTTTAAACGGGAGGGGTATTTTGAGAACGGGTTGAAACAGCGGTCAAACGGGAATGGGTTGTTTCGGGCTACACTAAAGTGACCAGACGTCCCGAGTTTGCGGCTGTGGTCCCGCTGTCCCGCAGCCTGCTTGTGGGAAGGTGTTTTGTCCCGCTTTTTGCCGGAAATATTGAAAATGGGTATCAAGCAGCCCGGTGTTACTAACGAAAAGCTGGAGGACAGACAGAACCAAAAGAAACTTTGAGGAACTTCAACGAAAAAGCGCACGCGGTGGGACTAAGCAAAAAACTGTTGTGTGTTTCTTGCTTAGTTCCAATGTCCGAGCTGCTTTTTTTTTTTTGAAGTTACAGTGTACCAACAAACCGTTCAGCACACCTTCCTGCGTTTGACGAAGGGTGGGTGGACCTATTTACTTCTTCAGCAAAAAATGCACCATTGCTCGTCGAACAAACGCCGAGAGAACTACGAAACGTATGATATTTCAGACAAAACAAAACTGCATTGAGCATTAGTATCCCATCAAGCTATGTGCCATGTTCTTCCTTAACCTCTCCATCCCTCACCCCCCTCCTTCATCCCCGTCCCGTCCCGCTGTGGGGTCCGAGGAGTCTGGTCACTGTAGGCTAAAACCACTAAGAAACACACAAAGCCAACCAACAAAAGACAGACAGCACAACGATGCTAGCGAGCTAAAAACTAAACATACCACTGCAATTGGGATAGCAAAGTTATGCTGCTTACATGTGAACCTCAAGGCCCTCCATGCCCTCACTTAGGATAATGTAAGTGCAAGGCATTTCGTTTCCCGCGACACGGTCGCTCATTCAGATATGCAGATGGTAGCAAATTCCGTCTAAGTACGTCTGCATGTATCTGGACCAGCCATGAATACCGTTATGCATACCTGCCACGTGTTCTGACCCCGCAGCTGCGTCCGTCCACGCCATCGCTGCGTAGCACTCGATTCATTTTCACGCGTCGCAGCGCCCATGTTTCCGGGAAGACTGGTGCATAGCGACCCAACGAAAATTAGGAATGGAAGGAAAGCACCCATTTGTTCGTCCTCACCCTATTAGAACCAATTCACAGAGGCTGCCGGAAAAATCTAACAACTACGAAGAAGTAACTCGTTAGTAGAAATGACAAGCACATCGGTAGAACCACGCAAATGAACGCGCGAACGATGGGATGATGACGTTGCTATAATTCAACTTTGTCATCACAAGCTGCGATGCCTTGGAATGAGCGGCGTGCCCATTAGGCTTTTGTGTCCGTTTACTTGCTCCCAAATATTTTTTGTGGTTTCGTTAGACCTTATGCAAATACGACGAAGTCATTTTGTGTCTGTTCGTGCCGGCTCTATTAGCGATGCGGCTGTGAAGATAGGGACGGCAACCTCTGAAGTGATGGGGCAGGCCGTGGTGGAGGTTAGTGTCCTGTGTACTTTTGCTGGCCCGGAGGCATAGACCTAGCTTGATATGATGCAAATATATACCATTCATGGGCAGTTTGTGTTGCGAAATACAAGACTGATTTAGCACGTCTCAAAATTCATGGCAAGACAGCAATATGGACGGCGGTGAACACCACTTTCTGATGCTGCCGATATTCAACTACATTTGTCGCTCATAGGCGGTTCGTTTGGTCGTGATATGCTTTGAATACAAAAAATGGTCCCGTATCCGCTCCTCACGTTGCAAATGTCGCCGAAAGACGATAGTCGACTGGCGCCCCTGCCGAATAAATGTCTTCCTTCTCTTTCCCGCTCACCTCCCTTGCTGTTCCCCTCGCGTCTCATTACTCCCAAGTTAACACGCTAAAGGTTTGCTCAAGTCAATTTAAATTTACCGCGTTCCAGTGCTCTATGTCGGGTGTATCGATGCCAGCGCTGCCGTACGGGGGAGACGCCCGGGAATCGAGTCACCCTACTACAATGTTTATAGAACCTCGTTGCCCTACTCAACGGGCGTACCAATCGGAACGGGGAGCCTATCTAGCGGAACCTTTCGTTGCGTTTGCCGTTTGATTTTGTAAATGCGCCAGAAGTTATAGCAGCGCTGGCAAAAACAGGCGACGGTTTTCTGCAGTTGATCTAGTATTTCATTTGCTATTGCAAAAACCAAGCATCCATGAATTTTTTAAATAAAAGAACACTGCAAATATCACTCATTTATTGATTTTCTGCCTTATATTTGCATAATGTCTTGTTCTTGTTCAACTGTGTTCACAAGTATGAACATTGACACCGGACTTAGACGTTTAGATTTGGCTGTGGGTATATAAGACTATTGCGCAGGGCCTGTTTCACTCTGGCCAGGTGGCTGAATCGAGACCCAGAGTGACAGACAGACAGACGGACAGACAGACAGACAGATAGAGACAGACAGACAGACCGATAGACAGACAGACCGACAGACCAAAATTTCTGCGTTTAATATAGCCTAAGAACGATATAGTCGTTAAAATTAGGCACGCGCGATCGGCGCGTAGGAGCAGGTTGCTATCTATTAAGCCAGTCGTGCTCACAGACCGTCCGTTGCCCTTTGCGGTTGCATATGACTTCGGGCGATTCTGAGCCACCCGCCGCGGTGGCTCAGTGGCTAAGGCGTTCCGCTGCTGAGCACGAGGATGCGGCTTCGATTCCCTGCCACGGCGGCCGCTTTTCTGATGGAGGCGAAAAGCAAAAAAGCGCCCGTGTGTACGAGATTTCGGCGCACGTTAAAGATCCCAAGGTGGTCAAAATTAATCCGGAGCCCTGCACTACGGCGCGCCTCATCGCCTGCTTGCGGCGGCACGTTAAAACCTACAGTCAATAAATCAAATCAATCGATTGTGAAGTCATGTATTGTTGCAAAAAATGGAAATTTCATCGCTGAACAGGTGCGCTAAAAATTCGCGATACACTTAGGTATTCAATACGTTGTACACATATAATATGTATTCATGAATTTAAATACGTATTCGTATACGAATTGAATACGTAAATACGTCGTTCCACCGCCGACAAACTTTATCTCTTTTTTTTACCGGTATTTGCTTTGGTAGCACTTATGGTATTGCGCTTTCTCAGTGCGCTCCTTTATTCAAAGCAAAGAAACTGAATCCGGCACAAATCATGACACTTGGAACCCCCGCAGCGGAACAGGCGCTGAAAGCAAAAAAGAGCGAATAAATGCTGAGAAATTGGGAGCACACGGAAACTAGGTGCCCCAAAAATTTGGGTTTCCTATTTCGCAACCCAGTCGCTACAGGCGTTCGCGCAAGTGAAACGTGACGCTGCAGCCCGACTTGCGCTTTCTTGCGCGTAGGAACTAAAGTGCTTTCAAGCAAATATCTGCGCGTTCATTGTGTCACGTAGAAGTTCGGAAGTCTTGCGTAAAGGCGGACGCTCATTTTTTTTCGTTCGGAGGGCGATGCCATTTGTGCCGTGCAGGAAGTTACGAAACACGAGTAGAATTTCACACGAGACGTTCCGAAGAAGTGAAATCACTTGCTCCTGAAGCGCGAGAGACGCCCCGATCAATGCAGAAACAAGGGGAGCATCGGGAGAGTGAGTAAATTAGGTGAACCAAGGGAAGCTTGCCAGCTCAAACCGGGAATATGAAAAATAAAATGTACTTTCATGAAACTGAAGATGGGCGCTGGACGGGTCCGCTAGAGTCAATGGGGCTGGTACGCCTGCTTTCTGCTGCATACTAAGGGGGGAGAAAGTTATCCTAGTGAAGATGGTCGTTGAGTCGTATTACGACAAAAATTGTCTTTCTTTCTTTGTTATGCAAGGGCTGACTTTACATATTCTCGCGCTTCAACCTACCTCTCCCGGACTTGGTGTAGCCGGAGAAGAGGCACTGTCACGATTTTTGTCTTTTTTTTTACTCTTACTGAGGTCAAGAGCATATTAAAAGCAATGACGAACATTGGAAAGCCGTATTTATTGAAGGTGAGGTTAAAGAAGTTCTAAATGCAAAATACAGATCTTGTACTGGTGCGTTACACCGCTGTAATGATTCTGATAAATATTCCGGTAATATCTTGAAAAGTTTGTTAAACTAACCAAAGCAGGAAAACCGTAATAGCATGCTAATTGTTTGCTGACTACGCAAATGCTTTCGTATCTCACCTCTGGAGCAGTTGAGAGCAAAGTGCCTGGGTGTAATTCCATTTACAAGGTCCCCGTTTTGTTTTGAGTTGCTTGCACTGTAAGCGCACATGATTTTCGGGCGCGCGCTGTCATGAAATAAATTGTGGCATCACATAAAAGATGGTGTTTTGCCCTCCGAAAAACTTGCTCTCAGGTAATATTTCTTTGACAATATGATCTGCGCCCAAATTCCTCCTGAGATAACCATACGGTTCTGCTACTGAACTAGGCTGACCTTCAGCTTGCATAGGTTGTGTTGTATCCTGACGTTGCAAACTTGGAGGCTTGATATCGTGACGTCAGTACCTCACGTGGTTTTTCCTTTCCTTGAGCCACCGCTATAAAAAAAATTAAAGCCCTTCCACTCAACGTGAAAGCTGTCGTAAATGCAGAGCAGGGATTCGCCATAACGGCCTGTGGCACCGTTATCCGCTTACTGCTACTACCCATCACGCTCTTCGCCTCCCTGTCTCACTTCTCTCTTGATGAAGTGAACGGAGGTTTGTCCAAAGCAGTTCAAATTTTCCGCTTTCGCAGTGCTCGCGCGCCCCCTGCCTGGAACGAGCAGCGCGAGCGGTTCTCGCACGTGCCGGCACCTTACTGCGCAGTCCACAACGCGTTGTTTTTGGCGGTCCCATCATCCCGCGAGGGGGACTCGAGTAAATGCGTCGCATAGGGGGTGGGTGTATTGCGTTAACGTTTAGTGTTTGGGGAGTTGGTGGTAGTGAATGCGTTGTATCAGCAGCTTCTTGACGTAGTTTGAATGAGTCAAGGATATAAGGCGCGTTCGTAGCCTCCCATTCTGTGTCGGCTTTGTGGCGCAGTGGGTACAGCACCATACACATTGCGTTCCGCCCGCAGGGTCGAGGGATCGAAACCAGGCGCCGGATAGTATTTTTTTTTATATAGTGTAGGGGGAGGGGTGCGGACAACGACGGTGCGGACTACGACGGACGTCAACGCGGGTGACATCGTGAGTTACTGAAATGCTCTGCATTTAAAAATTGGGCCCATCTCCCTGCGAGGGGGATCGAGTAAATGCGTCGCATAGAGGGTGGGTGTATTGCGTTAACGTTTAGTGTTTGGGGAGTTGGTGGTAGTGAATGCGTTGTATCAGCAGCTTCTTGACGTAGTTTGAATGAGTCAAGGATATAAGGCGCGTTCGTAGCCTCCCATTCTGTGTCGGCTTTGTGGCGCAGTGGGTACAGCACCATGCACATTGCGTTCCGCCCGCAGGGTCGAGGGATCGAAACCAGGCGCCGGATAGTATTTTTTTTATATAGTGTAGGGGGAGGGGTGCGGACAACGACGGTGCGGACTACGACGGAAGTCAACGCGGGTGACATCATGAGTTACTGAAATGCTCTGCATTTAAAAATTGGGCCCATCTCCCCGCGAGGGGGACTCGAGTAAATCCGTCGCATAGGGGGTGGGTGTATTGCGTTAACGTTTAGTGTTTGGGGAGTTGGTGGTAGTGAATGCGTTGTATCAGCAGCTTCTTGACGTAGTTTGAATGAGTCAAGGATATAAGGCGCGTTCGTAGCCTCCCATTCTGTGTCGGCTTTGTGGCGCAGTGGGTACAGCACCATGCACATTGCGTTCCGCCCGCAGGGTCGAGGGATCGAAACCAGGCGCCGGATAGTATTTTTTTTATATAGTGTAGGGGGAGGGGTGCGGACAATGACGGTGCGGACTACGACGGACGTCAACGCGGGTGACATCGTGAGTTACTGAAATGCTCTGCATTTAAAAATTGGGCCCATCTCCCCGCGAGGGGGATCGAGTAAATGCGTCGCATAGAGGGTGGGTGTATTGCGTTAACGTTTAGTGTTTGGGGAGTTGGTGGTAGTGAATGCGTTGTATCAGCAGCTTCTTGACGTAGTTTGAATGAGTCAGGGATATAAGGCGCGTTCGTAGCCTCTCATTTTGTGTCGGCTTTGTGGCGCAGTGGGTAGAGCACCATGTACGTTGCGTTCCGCCCGCAGGGTCGAGGGATCGAAACCAGGCGCCGGATATTATTTTTTTTATATAGTGTAGGGGGAGGGGTGCGGACAACGACGCTGCGGACTACGACTACGGACGTCAACGCGGGTGACATCGTGAGTTACTGAAATGCTCTGCATTTAAAAGGCGAGGCTCACAAAATAAAGCGTTCACTATCACGGCGATCTGCGTGCTGTGTTGTTATCGTCCGGCCACCCTCAGTCCCCGCCGGCCCAGGCGGAATAGCAATGGCGACGAGTATCGAACCAGCCTTTTGAAGATTACGGAAGCAACCACCAACCTGCGGAAATGTCGGGCCAAATGCCACAGTTCGACGACGCAAACGATAAGTGGACTTCATATGTCATCCGCATTGAATCATACTTCGAAGCAAACGGCATTGTAGATGATGCTAAGAAAAGAGCGCTTCTCGTCTCGGCCCTCAGCACAAAAACCATCGATGTGTTAAGTGGGCGTTGTGCGCCGCATAAGGTTAATCAGTTATCCTACGCGGCAACGGTGAAGTTCTTGCAAGACTTTTTCGCACCGAAGCCGGGCGAGATAGCGGAGAGCTTCAAGTTTTTTAGCAGAATTCAAAAGGAGGACGAATCTGCGCAAAGGTTCATTTTGGAACTTCGAAGCTTGGCCGACAGATGCAACTTCGGGGAAATGTTGGACCGCATGCTACGGGACAGAATAGTCTGCGGAATTCGAAGTGTCGAAACCCAAAGGGCCTTGCTGGCTCGACCGAAGTTGACTTTGCAGGAAGCGGAGAACATGGTTCTCGCGGCGGAAGCAGCGGGACAAGACGCAAAGCTGATGAAAGCTCCGGACGTCAAGGTCGATCCGGAACTACACAAGCTGGCAAGTGAGCGGCGGCATAAGTCTTCATGGAAAAGCACCAAGGACCGGCACGGACCATCGAAAGCATGCGACTGGTGCGGCAGCCAGGAGCACTCCGAAGCGACCTGCCCGTTCAAGAACGCCAAATGTTTCCAGTGTTTCCAGATAGCAGGTTGGCCGTGGTAATACCGCTGCTAGTTTTCGAGCTGTATTTTCTCCCCTGTAGTAGAGTTTTATTCAAGGCAAGCTTGGCTGGTTTGATTCTAGGAAAAAGCACTAGGAAAGGGTGGACTCTCATTAGTCCGTTAGAAGAACGCAGTGGTGCTAATCGTAAAAAAAAAAAAGGCTTGGGCTAGTCCGGACGCTTGCGCGGTGTCTCGACCGTGACTGCGCTGCCTCAGTATAGTTGGTAGCATGCTGTTACGAATCGGCCAGCGCCGCAGTACTTCCCCGCATCACTCCTCGGCTGTGCAGCGAAGCCACTCGTGCGCCTTTGAAAACACGCGCCACCATGTCGGCAACAAGTTGCGACAAGCCGCGTCAGACGCTTTGCTCTCGGCGCATTTCAAAACTTCGGCGGCTGCCTGGGAGGCTCGTCTCCACGCTCTTCAAGGACACAGAGGCCCCGCCAATCGCAACGGAGTCCTCCTCTCTCCCCTCTCTCGGACTCAACGTGCCCGAGGCTATGAACGGCTTACGAACTCTGGAAAGAGTGTTGTGTGTGTCTGTGACGTTCGTGCGTGTTCCCGCTTGTTGCGTTTGACCATTATCGCTTTTGGGTATAAATAGAGCTGCCCAAGCGTTGTAAACCATTCCTGTTAGAGCAGCGAATCGATGTTGTCAATCTGCCCTCCGACCCCTGGCCTTCCGCGAGCGGTCGATTGGTAACGTATAGGGAAATCTTGGACCATTACAGAAGCTCCCTGCTCAAATACCCGCCGGCGGACAAAATACTAGAAAGGGGGCAGGCGGTGGCATGGCGACTCCTTCAGGCGAACAACTATCCAAATCCGGCTTTGTACAACCGGTGCTACCCCGGAATGTATGATGCACATTGTAAATGGTGTAAAGAAGCCAAGGCGGATCTCGCACATATGCTCTGGGCCTGCTCGGGCCCAACCGACAATAACAGGGTGTCAAATGACATAGCACAAGCTGATCCCCCACACTCAGGGAAAGACGACGCGAATACAATGGTAGAACAATATAAGGAGCGACAAAAGATCCTATCATCGCTAGGCATACCGGGACCGCTGAGTTGGGAGACCGCGCTGCTCAGTACGGACCCTCAGATCCAGAAGAAAATGATCCAGCTGGCCGAGGGTGCCGCTGGGGCCCACGGGCTCCTGGCCGCCACCTGAGGAAGAGGAGAAGTTGTACATCCTCCTTTCGAAGTGGATTCAAATTAAAGTTATTCTCTCTCTCTCTCTGTCGCTCTGCTCGAGTCCTGTATTGTAACCTCGCCCGTCGGGGCATTGTTCTTTGGCTTCGGCTCACCTCTCGCTATGAAGTAAACAGTTACGTTAGCCTACGGCTTCTGGACTTCTTCACGGCTGCAACAGCGGCTGGCCGCTCGCATCATACACGCTACCACTCGTATGTCGGAGGCCACGGAGCTTGGATCGGGTGCCCCCGGCCGGTCGCAACAAATGGTGGCAGCGGTGGGATGGCAACTTCGTAACACCTGAAGCCAGCGGTGCGAGACCCAACACCCCGGACGTCAAGGCGGCTTCGGACTTCGCAGAATTCACGGCGGTCAAGGGTGAGTGCGGGACTTTTCTTCACTGAGTTTTACCAGGCTTCTGAGGATAGCTGGTAGGGCGTGTGTTTTTGTCGCGTGGGTTAATCGCGCAAAACATTTTTGGAGCAGTGGGAAAGCAGTACTCTAGACCGGCCATGAATTTGAAAGCGTTGAAAAAACCGCAGTTGTTGGAGCTTGCAAAAGAGTTGTGCTTGGATGTTACGGACGTGCTGAGAAAGCCAGAGCTGATACAGGCTATACTCGCTGTTGGTGCTGACGATGAGGAGCTGTCGGTTTGCATTGAGCGGATCAATGGCAGGGAGACCGCGAAACGTCAGGCTGCAGATGCAGATGCTGTGCGCCAGCGTGAGGAACGCGAGGAAAGAAAGCGAGTACAGGAACTCGAGAGGCAGAAACGACAGCAGGAACGCGAGGAAAGAGAACGACAGCACGAGGAAAACATGCGATGCTACGACCTCGAGCTCGAGCGCCTTGATCAGGAAAGAAAGGAGCTCGAGGGAGAGAGACTCCAACGGGAGAACAAGAAAATAGAGCATGTGATTCAACTCGAGCGGGAAGAAGTGAAGCCCGAGTTAGAATTGTTGCTCGAAAAAGACCTCGTTGTCGAGGAAAGCACCGTGCCAGCGCTGCCAGTAGCAGACGCTCGGGAGCGCGAGTCGGAGGCGACGGTTGCGGCCCAGCAGCGCGGCAAGGTTGCTGAGAGAGATAAAGACGGCGCATTAGCTCAGACTGTCGGCAGAGGCGGCAGAGGGCAGTGCGTGTCCACTGAGTGCGATAATGTGTCGGCGTTTGTTTTGGAGATCTCGGCGGAGTGTTCGGACGGCTCAAATTCGCGGGAAGCCTTGGGAACGGCTGCTGACGTGAACGTGAACACTTCGCGAGATAGCGAGGTTTCGCTGGAATGCGTAAACGATGAGGTTACCGAGAGGCCGCACGAGTCCGCTGAAACAGAGGTTGTTCTTTCGGACGGTAGTGCAGAAACGAGCGACGTGGTGGCAAAGCCTGCTGCCGAGGCAGCGAGCGGTTTGCACAACTCAGTTGGGAGTCATGACGATCTCGCAACTGAGCAAGCCGATTCCGTTCTGCCACCAGCTAAGGTAGCTGACCTCGAGCAACGGCCAGCCGAGCTCGTCGAGATTCAGGTGTCGCGGGCGGCTGAGCCGTCTGAGACAGGGCAGCCGGGATCTAGTGTAGCCTTGACAGCCGCAACACAGAACGAAAACACCCTTCGGTGTTCGCTTGCTGAGGGTGTTGCGAAAAAGGCGATGGACGCCGAGATAGGGTCTGTTCGAAGCTACGAGGTGTGTAATGAGCACGTCGTGCCCGTTTCACTCCCAGATGATGCCCCCGATGATAGGCCAACATCGGCGGAGCTAGTTGTGGTTGCGGTGTCGACTGCGGCTGAGCTGAAGTCGGGAACCGACCTGCCTAGAGCAGAGAACGTAAACGCGTTCCGGCGTTTGCTTGCCGAACGCGTTCGTAAAATGGCGAGCAACAAGGAGATAGCAAAAACTTCCGCGGGTACTTGCGGCGCATGTTTTAATGCGAGCACGCCGAGGGGCAGGGCCATGAGCTCGCATCGCGCCAAGGGAACGCCGCCTTCTAGAAGAAGTGCGCGCCTAACGTATGAACGGTGGAAAATCCCGCTCGCTCCTCCTCGCGCTCGACCTTTGTCGAACAAGACGACAGGTGTGATTTCACGCGGTCGCAGCAGTCTCTTTCAGAGAACGGGCGCACCTAAAGTGCGACACAAATTGGGGAAAGCTCGGAGCAATGACGGGAGCTCAAATCGCAGCTCTCGGCGCGAGAAGTGGCCTGTAGACGCGTGACTTTCTCAAATTCATTGTTTTTCCTGGAGGAGGTGTCGCCCTTTACGATTACGTTTCTTTTTGTGTGGGACATTTCCAATGAAGCCAAATGTCACCTTTCAAGTTTATCACTTGTCTAAAGTACTGCTAAGCCAAAATATAACTAGAGTAGCTAGTTATTCGCGCACTTTTTCGCAACTAAAAGCCTGGTAGAGCTTCAGTGTGGATTTGTCTTCGCACTTGCCGGCGAGGCGGTTGTGTCTTCCTGTATTGTTCTGTTGCTTGCCTGACCAAGCCAGAGACGTTCTTGGGGAGCCACGTTTCGTCCAGTGACCCGCCCGGTGAAACTCCAGCACGGTGTCGTACCGCCAAGGCCTGGAGTCGAGCGTCTGCCGAACACTTCACTTCGACAGCATCCGTCCGGACAACGGTTGAAGACCCTTATCCATCGGGATCTCGGACCCCCGGCGGAGAAGCTGTTACGAATCGGCCAGCGCCGCAGTACTTCCCCGCATCACTCCTCGGCTGTGCAGCGAAGCCACTCATGCGCCTTTGAAAACACGCGCCACCATGTCGGCAACAAGTTGCGACAAGCCGCGTCAGACGCTTTGCTCTCGGCGCATTTCAAAACTTCGGCGGCTGCCTGCGAGGCTCGTCTCCACGTTCTTCAAGGACACAGAGGCCCCGTTGATCGCAACGGAGTCCTCCTCTCTCCCCTCTCTCGGACTCAACGTGCCCGAGGCTATGAACGGCTTACGAACTCTGGAAAGAGGGTTTTGTGTGTCTGTGACGTTCGTGCGTGTTCCCGCTTGTTGCGTTTGACCATTATCGCTTTTGGGTATAAACAGAGCTGCCCAAGCGTTGTAAACCATTCCTGTTAGAGCAGCGAATCGATGTTGTCGCTCTGCTCGAGTCCTGTATTGTAACCTCGCCCGTCGGGGCATTGTTCTTTGGCTTCGGCTCACCTCTCGCTATGAAGTAAACAGTTACGTTAGCCTACTGCTTCTGGACTTCTTCACGGCTGCAACAGCGGCTGGCCGCTCGCATCATACACGCTACCACTCGTATGTCGGAGGCCACGGAGCTCGGATCGGGTGCCCTCGCCCGGTCGCAACAATGCGTATTCTCACAAGACGTCGCGGAAGATCCAAGTTACCAAATTTTCTTGCCGGTTTCTTTTCATTTCTTTCTGGTCAACGTATGCATTTTCTTGTTTCTTTCTTCTATGCTACTAATATTAAGCGCATGGAAGGGCTCTCATTCGTGGTAGCGGTGTCTTGGTACATTTCAAGCTGTTTCTGCCGTTTCGCGACATTTGCTTCCCCGGCAATAGATGGGTGGGGGGCATTGATTTCTTTTTCTGTTTTTTGTTGGGGGGGGGTGCCAGGAATCTTTATCTGTTTTTCAGAGCATTGATCATCCGTGCGGTCTGCAAAAAGGATGGCTCCAAACAGGGTGTCAGCTGGATCGCACGCACGGTTATCTGCCTGCAATGGTGCGCGGCTGCTCCCACCGAGGCTTTGTACTGGTTGCCTACGCGCAATAAAACAGCTTTAGATGAATGACCCATGAAGTCTCCTATCGTTGTGGCAGTGTTACAGCGAAAAGTGTTATGCCCTTCCCATTACCCCTACTTTTGGTTGAATAAATTCTTAAAACGTCGCCTGCCCCCACAACAATTGTACCCATGGCACAAAATGAAATAAACCGAGTATTGGGCAATATGCTAGCAGCAGAAAAATTCAGTAATGGCGCTTTTGTAAGCGCATTGTTGACATGTGCGGCTCGCATAGCTTGATTATATGTAAGCATCCCGCTAGGCAATAGCATGAGATCCTTTCGAAAAGCACCTAAAAAGCGGGGAAATTGAATGTTACCTGTTGCGAAAACCTACCGCTGCACTGGCCAACCAACTCCACCAGTGCTTTAGAAGATGTTTATAAGTTAACGTTTATTAGTGATACGATATTTCTGTCATGTTCAGAGACTTTTTTTCTGCGATATATAATAAATGCATTGCAGCCGCAAGTTCTCTTCGTCATTCCAAGTGGCAACGTCATTCAATGGTTTTGTGTGGCCATGACCTCAGGTAACATCCCTTCTGCCACGTCACCAAAGAACAAGGTAATTATATTGGTATATAAGGGCACATGTATTGGACATTACTCAAAACCAAGTAACTCTAGTGTTACATTAAAGTGGAGTAGTGTAGGGCGAGCCAGCGAGACTGAGAGAGACAAAAAGAGAGAGAGAATACATAGTTATTTGTAGAGTCGAGAATTATGTTATGGACCCCGCCCCGGACACGGCATCTTTAATGCGGGTATAAAAAGCTGTTTACCGAACCAGCGAGTTTCACGATGGCAACTGCCCGACTTCCTACGCCAGATGGACGCGGAGCCGATATAAAATAATGCAGATAAACATAACGATCAAAACAAAACAAGTGTATTTGAGCTGAAGTTTTCATGCTTGTTCACAACAGGCCCTTACATCAGATATTTGATTATTTTGTTGTTTTACAGGTGTCCTTACTTCTACCAAACAATTTAAGAGCGATTGGTATAGTTGTTCCGGCAGTACTTATTTCCCAGGAAAGTAGCATTTCATGAGATGTGCTTCGTATTTCAAAGACTTTTACAAGCTAAACCAAAAAGCAAAGTAAAAACCCTGCGACGTAGTTCTCCGGTTCACAATAAATCGCCTTGCTGTTACTGACACCGCCTGCTGCTCTGTTGATTGATTGCAGGGTTTAACGCGCCGACGCAACGCAGGTGATGAGGCGCGACATAGTGGAGGGCTCCGGATTAATTTTGACCACCTGGGGACATTTAACGTGCGCCGAAATCTCGTACACACGGGTGTTTTTGCTTTTCGGCACCATCAGAAAAGCAGCCACCGCGGCCGGAAATCGAACCCGCGACCTCGTGCTCAGCCGCGCAACGCCTTAGCCACCCTCGTGCTCTATAAACCTTGCTTTTACAGAGCCTTTCTCAAGCGGCGGACTGCGGCATCTTTCTTGCGATGGCGTGTGACGCACTTCATGAAAGAAACTGGAAATTCGTTTCCCGAAATCGACCCGTAGTTGGTGCAAGCGTATTTTCAATCATCGATGCTGTTGCTGTTCATCTAATTATCCTCATATGGCTCATCTGTGTATTTAGCTTGTTATTTCCCTAAATATATTTCCCTATTTTAGGCCACTTCAAGTCATCCCAAGTACGTCACCATCGTCGACGTCATCGTCGTCGTCGTCGTCATCATAATAATCATCATCATCATCACAAACTTCCGTGTAAAAGAACGGGCAGTTAATTCCGCCATGGCAGCTGCGCCAGCGACCCTAATCCTGGTGGCTTCACTCGCTGAGAGGAGGCTGCGCTCCGGACACTACGCGTTGAAACGGCCCTTCCGCCGTCTGCCATCTGGTCATCGCAGTGCCGCGACCCATACTGCTCCACCTGTCCATTCTGCGACCCCGCCGTACACGAAGTGAATGCGCGGCACCAGCTGTACACCTTCCCTGGACTGCGTCAAATCCGACTACGGCACTTTCGTGCGACCGGTCACCTCCCTGGCCGCCTTCCAGACATGCCCCGCTGGACCAGTTTATGGACAACTCTTGGCCTTTATATACGAAGTCAACTCGTTCGTGTGCCCGTGAATGCGTGTACCGTAATTGCCATCGGGCAAACTTCCGCATTAATAAAAAGTTCTTCCACCTTCTATCGCCCAGCTTCATACATTCCTGACGCACACCTTGACGGTTACGAAATGTACGTATCCGCGTAAGGCTGAATCTCGTTTTAGTAAAGTGGCCGGGATCGATGGCCGGTTAGTTTCGAAGGCTCCGCCGGGAGCGACGCACAGCGACAGTCCTGTGGATTGCACAGAAACGCATTGTCTTGCCAAAGCGGCTTGCTTCCCCACTACGACCTCGGTCGAGAGGCTTTATACATCTACACGACAATAGGAATGCTCTTTCTTGGCAAGCGCCCACCTACGCTGATGGCTTGAAGTACCGGCTTGCTCACTCTTTTGTTGGCACGTGACTAACTGAAAGGATTTCAATCACGCGCGACGCTAACCTTCATAGGGCGGAATGTACTTTTTAAACGTAACAAATGGAAACTGGCGCTGAAAATCCGTAGTGCGCTGCAATAGCGACATTACATATTGAAAAGTTCCGCGTATACGGAATTATGGAAATACGGATTTCTTACCTATCAAGACACAATTCCGACATAAAACAAGGCATCTTATTAAGAAACACATGGCAATCAAAATAGCGCATATGCTTTAAAAAATTACCACCATTTTTGTTTTTACAAGACTGTCAGGAACGCATAATCCTCCTCATAATAATATTTTATACATACGCAGCCTGATTTCACTCATATTTGAATTTTCCTTTAAATTTACCTTGACGTGTCCGATTTCTCTGCCATGTACATCTCTAACGACGTTTTAGCTTCCTTTTTTTTCTCTCCATTTACTTGTTCCTATCTGCCTTGCTTCTTTTTTGGTTACCTTGGCTGTCTTCGATTCTTCACTGTTGTTTCCATATTTCATCGTTACCCTTCTAGTCTTTCTTAGCTACTGCGTGTTCACACTTTTGATGTATAGGTACCTAAAACTTAAGCTGTCCACCAACGTTGATCCATTGCTCCAACCTTTCCTGAAAACATATTTTACTCTGGGCTTCGAAATTTTCAAACGACGCATAGCCCATATCTCTGGGGACTGCTTTGTTAGTTGTTTTACCAAGCGCGCCTAAGGTAAAACGGCCTACCATCCTCTCGTTCATTTCAAGGCATGCTAGAACGCCTGAGTTCAAGCAGAGTACTGCATTCGCAAATGTGAGGCCCGGGACCATTACTCATTTCCACATTCGTCTCACTATTTCATATTTGTTATACTTCCACGGAGCTATATGTTCCATTACAGCTGCGTTGCGCTTTCCTTTCTTTTTAAGTTATCCCTTGTGAGTTCTTAAGTAGGCGTCCCCTTTGTTTATCCACACGCCGAAATATTTATGTTCCCTGACTCTGGGTGATTCGCCGCCATGCTGGATTGACACACCGTCAGTGTTAGTGTCATTGAAAACCTTTATTCCCGATTTTTCAGACTGTAGCTTCCGGCCAGCAATATTTATGAGCCTTTGCATACCACTCTGCTTATCAGTTAAAACAACAATGTCGCCTGCGTATAACATTCCCGGAATACCCCTTGTACCACTTTGCGTTGCAACATACTATGCGTTATGTTGAACCCTAATTGACTTTGTTCTAGTTTGTTTTCTAACTCTGCCATGTAAAGCATAAACAGTTTTGGGCTCCAATGGCATCCCTGTTTCAGTCCCCGATGTTGTGTTGACTTTCTGTGCACATTTCTGTTCGTCCGATGCCAGGTGCACTCTATTGCCTTTATAGATTGCTATAAGGAACGGCATTAACTCCTCATCTAATCCCTGGAGGTTTATCACCCTCCGGGGTGCTGCAACTCCGCCGGGCCCACCCACCCCCCTTTCTTCCTCAGCCCGTGCGCGCGTCACTCGGAGGCAAGCTTCGTCTGGTGTAAGATGAGCTGCCAGAAAGCAGCCGCAGTCGCAGCAGCACCCACCGAAAAACTGCTAGGAGGGCAAAAGGATCGCTAAAAGCCGAAAGTACGAAATGGAACGCCGCGATGACTGAGCAAACAGACATTGTGCAAATAGCGCAACTACTGATATGTTCTGTCCGCACACGCTTTCTGGCCTAATCCTAGGCGGGTGGCGGTCAAAGCATTTTTATTGTCAGGTAGAAAAAAAGCAGCGGGGCAGACGTGGAAACAACCTATACGTCGTATGCCGTTGTCACCTCAACTTCTCTATGAAGTCCAATACTGTCCTGTGTGTTTGAGACTCCCACCGCTGAAACGTAGCTACTTAGAGGGATTTAGGAGTGGGCCGCCTGGGAAATCCTAACATTATATGGTTCAGGGGAGCTCTTTTAGGGAAGAGGGGTTGATTGCACGTAGTTACCATGCCTGCTCAAACAACGCTAAACTCGCATTTTATCTGTGAGAACAGATTAAAAAGGAGAGCTCAAACCCACTGAATAAAACCATTACGTACAGCGCTTCCAGGCGTATCACTTTCGCTGACAAAAGACCGGAAGTTGAGTCAACAAAAGGCAACACAAACAAGGTTTCTGGATCGTTGAGTTTCCCAAACAGAAGACTTCGGAAACTCGGTCAACCGACAAGGGTCTGTCTGCCCCGTTTCCAGATAGTGTCCCCTTCGTTTTGCTGATGTGGTATTTTGCAATTTTGCCTTTTTTTCTGTTCCGGCGCATGTCGATCAATCAAGAACAACCAACGAAAAGTGGACACGGAGCGAAACAAAAACGGAAGAGGGCACAGTGTAGCGTGTGTCACGTTCCTCTCACTGCTCAAGAAAAGGAGAAACTTTGGGGGCGCGACTATTGGAAGTGGTGTGGTGTGGATCAGAACTGACCTTCTGCTCGTTCAATGAGAGGCTCATGACTTCTACTTTTCTGATCAACCATCTTTCCTTTTACAGGCTGACAGGTCTAGTATATGTTTGCTTAAACTGCGTATTTTGTTAGGAAAGATGTGTTATTGCTTTGGGGATCGAACCAAACTGCGTAGTTCTGCGAAACCCTGCAACAACAAAAAGCACGAAATTCCCCTTTACGCGGGACCTCACTCTTCTGAAAAAGAAGCCTTGAGGCTGAGGGTATTTGTGATTTCCCATGATTTGTGGACAAATGAATTTTCACCAGCGTGCACGATCGTTCGGTTGGAAAAAAGAACGTGAAGGACAGGGAGAGGAAAGTATAGACGGCCCCGTCCCCGTCTCATTCACTCTTCCGTTCTTCACGCTATTTTATTGCTGTAAATAAGTACTGGCTCACTGACTCTCCCAACATCCCACCCTCCACTGTTAAGCTAGTTACACATGACTTCCGCTATAAACGTGTTTCAGTGACAGAATATACCCGAAATTCTACACATTTCATGCGGCACGAACATTATTATGCTAAGACTTTAGCTGTCTCATCAAAACCGAAAAGTGTCCATTGTCGTCGCCGTCGTCGCAGTCAGCCTAATGATACCAAGAAGGCCGCAGCTTTAGGGTGTAAAAAAATAAGCAACACATTCGGGTTCGTGTGGAATTTGAACCCATTTTCCCTTCTCTTACCCTACACTTAGTTTTGCCTAAATGTTTGAATGTGAAACATTGGGTAAGTGTGAAATTGTGAATCGGCTGTGAGCTTCTGATGACAAGGAATGCCATCTCAATTGGTCACTAAGATCCACTGAGGTCCACCACATAACCACTGGGGTAGAACTCAGTGGTTATGAAGTGGACGCCTTTTTAAATTTCCATAAATATTCAAATCACCCATTTCGGGTAGATCAAAGACACGAGAGCAAAAGGAGGGGTTTTACTTGAGCCATGGCGCACAGCTTCTCTGCATGACGCGGTAATCCTGCACAGCCGACCTGAAAGCATTGTTTACATTGTATACATTCCTGAAATAAAGTTTGATTGATTGATTGATTGATTGATTGATTGAATAAAGGCCACTTCAAATTGTTGAAGTAGTTTCAATATTGTTGATTTGTTTCTTTTTTGTTCTTCATGGCATATACAGCCGCCCTACAACAATGTAATGCACACGTTTTTGTTCAAGGTGAATTAACAAAAGTAGACATGTATTGCTGGTTTCTTAATTCCCCAGATTTCACATTTCCGCTTTGATATCCTTTATATGCCGAGAAGATTATTGTATGCTGGAACATTAGCTCAAGGAACTGGAAATAGTTCCGTCCCACAACGTCAAGCCAGAGTTGTCACATTAAGCTCATCATACGTATGTTTCAACGTTGGTTTAAATCAACTAGTTGGCCGTCAAACCTGTAGTAGTTAAACAAAACTTGGGCTTTACCCTAGACCACTGCTTTACTTGATATTAGGAAAAAATTCAGGGCCCTTCCAATGCGTATGGATGGATGAAAAGCGGAGCTGGATGCTGGCACAAAAATGCACTAAACAAAGACGTTGCATGTCATTCCCGATTCAGCATTATAATTGGTAGAGGCCGGAAGGTGTCTAATTCTGTCAGACCTACATAATTTTATAAAAGAAAAGTTACAGCTGCTTTCTGTAACCGCACGCCCTCTTTAGATGGCCATGCTGCAGCGGACGGTAATTGGCAGCCAAACGTTTACACCTCAACTTTGGACTAATTATCACAAGTAAATGAATTTCGGCGTAATGACAGAATTGTCTCTGAGGCGATATTGTATATTTTTTTTTCAAGACACATATTTTAAATTGAAAGCGACAGAGAATTTGGCACTCGCTCTGGAGATGCGCGAACAATTTTGTAGTCGGCGCGACTTTTGTTGACTAGCACTATGTGGCGAAACCGAGACTTATGAAATTTAGCTGAAACGAACTACTTATACCCTGTGCCTTTTTTTCGCGATGTTGACTGCTGGCTTCTGCGTGTGTGTTTCATCAACGAGCCCCTCATTTCCAATTCTGAATCGCTGCATGCACAGCGAAGGCTTCGGTTCCGGTATTCTTTGTGCCTCAGGAAGCACAAGAGGGTGATCGATCAGTCAACGGCTTTCGACAAGTCACAGAAACTCGAGTGTGGACCCAGTGGTCTAAAAAATGTTCCTAAGCTTCACCCCGAGTCGCCACCTCGCCCCTGTGGACTATCCCCCAGGGTAGGATGCCGTCGCATTCACATAAATACATCGGAAAGTGAGTTAAAGCTTCCCCGGTAGTCGAGTTGGTACGTCTCCGGACTCGTATATATCGGGCTCGGGTCCCCCCCATCCGCCCCCCCCCCTTAGGAGCATGTTACTCTCCACATTTCAACTTCCGATTGACGATGATGAACAGCCTTGCACACACCTAGCTGGGCCGTCGTTACTGCTAGCTTTTTTAAAGTATAAGTTGACGAGCCATTCCACTCTGTGACCGTAGACGATAAGCCATATTTTAGTGCACAGCACAGAGGTCACACAGTATTTAGGTGAAAGGCATCAGTGAATTTTATTTTTCGTGGAAGTTGGTGGTGGTTGGTTCTAGGAAAGACACATGCACTTACAGCCGTTTTCCCCTGAGCATGCGCGGCAAAGTTGGCTTTCCTCCGAGGCGTTTCTTAATGATCAGCCGCAATGTCACTGGCAGGTGGGAATTCGGACGTTTTAGGTTTTAGATGCGACGCATCTCTTTCACTCGCCTTGTCCCTCCGGCGTCGTCCGGCGTAGTCCGAATCCCTCCCCCATTCTCCTCGCCGCTCTCACCGCAGTGCCATCTGCGTGTTAGCGCTCGCCGGCGCTCGCTCCGTCGCCGTGCCAGCTGTGCGTGGGTGCGGGTTAGCGCGCAGCTTGCGCTCAGCTTGCGCTCGGTTAACACATGCGCATGCGCTGCTATGCGCTGCTCTCTCTCATTCCGCTGCATATAAACGCGGTAACTGCGCCGCTCCGCTCAGTCGTTCCGCCGCCGCTCCACCGATGACATCCTCCGATGACCAGCGATGATTTGAATGGAGACTAACAGGCCTGCTATCGCGATGATCGGCGCAACCGTAAAAAATTTACACCATCTTCCCGCGAGGGGAACCATGGGGAGATGCGACGCATCGTGGGTGAACATGCTGCGTAAAATATGGACACACAACAACAATGGACACGCTAACATAACGGAAACACAGCGGAAACCCCCGATGCGTCGCATCTACCCCATGGTTCCCCTCGCGGGAAGATGGTGTAAATTTTTCTGTAATTTGGTTTTCCGCTATTGGGAGACACCTGGCCTGTGATGATCTTATTCATGTGCCGCCAGCATACTGTGAAAATTTTGCACCTGAATTACTCGTGGTACACATTGCAATTCGACCACTGGTCTATCCGGGGCGCAGCCCGAGCACCTTCGAAACGTATGACCATTTCGTTCAGGCACATCGTACCGTTTCTTCCGACATCACCTTTGTGGATTCGCTGATCTGATAATGGACATAACCGATTGAAGACCCCGCACACGCACATCAGCTTGTAAACAATCCTCCCGAGGCGATTCCTGGTGATCCAGTTGACGCTTTCTTCACCCTGCTATGTGAGAGACGCATGTTTCTTGTTGTGAATTCTTTGCTCTGTTTTATTAATGCTTTCGCGTTGTGTACACGCGTGAAGCTGTTCATATTGCTGTTCGTGCTATTGTGTTAGGAATTGTGAATATCTTTTTCTATATTAACGAGCAACTTCTGCAGAGTAGTGTTACAATATCTTTGTTTTGAAAACAAAAGACAAAAAGGACTAGGCATGGCTGTTATGTTGGCCGTAGAAGGAGAACTCTGGGCTGTTGCAATGCGGCCTTTGTCCCCTCTTTGGTTCTTGGAAATTCCGAGGATGGTTTAGGTTTGTATCTTGTTTTGGGTGTCTGCGCAGCGGCGACACGCAGCTTAGAGCACTAACGCAGGGTCTGAGAGGGTGATGGCCCCCTGGCTTGGGCAAGTCTGTACTCCGTTTTCCCACAGCCCCTCGTTTATTATCACCGCCGTGATCTGGCTCGTCCTTGCGTGGACGAGGGAGGGGAGATCTGGAGCAGCGGTATTAGTCGCTTTTCGGCATTTTGCATGGGTACGCGGTGTCTTTTTCAGTGCCATCCCTATTTTGTGTGTGCGTTCGTTTTGTGTGTGTGATGACTGTGTTATTGATGATGTTTGGATTTCAATGGTGCAAGGCCAACTAAGGGCAAATAGCGCCAAACAAGCCATTTCATGAGAGTGACATGAAAGTAAAAGTAAAGCACTTCAGTAAATATAAATGAAGTAAAACTAAAGGTAATGAAGATGATGAAGATGACTGGTGTAAAGGGCCATATTGTCAAGATGCATGATAAGAAATGAAATAAAACATTTTACGTCGGTACGAAACTCAAAAACGAGTTTGATCGAAAACATGGGCTCGTCTCCTAAAATGTATGATGGGTGTAGTGGGATGTGTTGCCTGTATATTTGTTGTAAATGTTTGCGTCGTGTTGTGTCAGGTGCCTTGCATTGAATTGGTATGTGGAACACGGATAGGCCCTCTCCACACCTGCTGCACATGGGTGTTGGTGATCCAGTGAGCAGGTGGAAGTGTGTCGCATTTGCATGTTCTATCCGCAAACTGCATAAGACAACCGCGGTGAATCTGTTGAGTGAGTCATTAGTGGATTGTCCCAAGTGTACTTTTATTACATGTAGTTTGTTATCTGTCTGATTACTCCACTCTGCTTGCCATTTGTTACGAAGGTGTCGGATTATTGGCTTGAACTCAGTGTGTGATAGTGTTGTTATGTCTACAGTAGACCTGAGTGCGGCAGCAGCGGTCCTCCCATCAGCAAACTCATTTCCAGCGACCCCGGCGTGACCTGGAATCCAGCACAAAACCACAACAAGTTTTTGGGCATATTTGGACATGATAGTGCTGAGAACGATATTTACAAGTATGTTTTTGCATGGCTTGTGTGATGCCAATACACGCACAACGCTCACGAAATCTGTATATATGATGGACTTTGGAATTTTGTGTCCTAGAATGTGTTGTGCAATGAGTAAGATGAGATAGGCTACAGCTGAGTAAATTGTGGTGTAGGTGCTCATGGTTCTGCATCCATCAAAGTTTGGCCCATGAGCAGCGCAAGACACCATGGTTGCAGTTATTCATGCGTCACTGTAAAACTCTGCATGTTGATATTTATCCTGCAGGGACATAAAGTGCTGCAAAAGTGCAGTTTTTGTACCCTGGTTTTATCTATTTTTATGAGACCAGTCACAAGATACGGATTGAAGTTGCCAGAGTGTTGCAAGTGCTGCAAACGCTTAGGGAGGCACACAACGAGCAACTTTGCGTAATCCTGCTCAGCGAGATCCTGGGCAGAACTGCGCAGTCATGCGACTCGAACGCATAGACTGCGACACGCAGGCATAGACCGGCTTTGTCGACAGACGCACTCGTTGTCATGATCCCTAGACTTGCGGCACCCTTGAAAAGGACCTTTGTACTTCCTCAATGCCGGGCTCTCTAGGAGGGGGGGGGGGGGGGGGGGGGTCCTCTAAAACTTGCTGAAAAAAAGCGATTAGGTAGTGCCCGAGTGCAGGATCACTGCCGTGCCTGTCGTAAGCGACGGCCGCGGGGCCAACAGGATGATGACCGAACTTCTGAGTTGCCGAGTGCACGAGCGGTCTATTCGACCAGCTCCAGACACCCTTCCCTAACCTGGAGAATGACCAGCACGACATGTTCATGGTGTTCGACGCCTGCCATGACCTCAAGTCGCTCAGTAATCTTCTTGGCGACATGGAAACCCTTCTAGCCGCACCTACGGGGTAAGAACGATATCTGCCTAATCAGGCAGATATCGTTACTGCAGAAGTTTAGTAAATTTATGGCAGTGGATGCCAGTGTGTGTGTGTTAAAATCGCAGCCACAACATCAACCACTGCAATGAGCGCACACTGGTTTGCATTGTGGTTTTATGATATTTAAGCCTTCATAATTTCCGCTTTCACCCATTTCAAGGTTTTATCAACTTTTGATAGTTCATGCAAGTGTTATGGTTTAAATGTGCTATCAATGGTAGCACAGGCATTAATCGCGTCCACTGGTGTCCGGTGAGACAGAGCTAGCAACGAGCGACCGGAAAAGCTGCAGTCGCACGTTCCTTCTTCGACTCCGGCACGGCCAACGTTGGGCACGATGACCCGTTGGTCCACTGAACACGCCGCACCTCGGCTATCACACCACAGTTCACGACTCCCGCGGCCCCGCGGCTACCAACGAGCAGGGAAGATGCCGGTGCTTGGTCTATTTCGGCAATGCCATAGACATAGCAATTCATATTGATTAAAACACATCCAACGAGACGCTGAACAATCCAAAAGACGTCAAGCTAGAGCTCTACTTTTCCCATAACCGCCACGACGATAGAGATTCACAAGCGCAGTTTCCTCTCTAGTTTACTTACTAATAAATTCTGGGGTGGCCGAAGCGTGATCGGTGGTGCTTCCGTCGGATCCGCGAATACCCACGAGACACTTGCTTTACCCCGGCTGAGCCTGAAGATAGGATTGACGCTACGGCGCTTTTCCTGACTTCGCACGTGGAGTACTTTGCTTATTAAAAGGCGAATCACTCGTGCTGCCAGAAAACCGTGCGGCTGGCTCAATTTAATTAAAAGTATTTGCATAGCTCAATTTTTCTTCTGTACATAAAAATTGCCGAACTCAACATTCTATCTCAACCTTTTTAAAGTCATATCTTTTGGTTTTCTTATGAGGAGATGAGTTGAGCATGTCCCGTGATCCCCTTAAAATGTTGCACTTCTGTTATACGAGAAGTTTTTTAAACAGGGCGCTCCTCATGCTTTCTCTTCTAATAGCTATGGTGTACTAATTCAGCTCAAGCTTGTTCAAAGGAAGTTTTACCGCTCTGAGTCCTTATATCCACACGGTAGTTTAATTTATTGCGTACCTTTCCTAATGCATGGCGTGTTTTTCATCTGAAAATAGTTATAATTAGTTTACGCGTTTGGCTGGGGATTGCAAGTAGCGAATAGCGAGAACGTCTGTTTTAAAATATTTCATTATTGAAAAAAGATGAGCGGCAGTTTATTTTAGTGTTCCTCAATAATAAGCATAACATAAAACAACCATTGTCTCTGTACGTGAGGGGCTTTATTAAGCTCTTTTGCCGTTATAAGCCCGGGCAGACACTCGTGCAACAAGGTTGTTTTATAAGCGCGCGTACTTTCAAAACTTCAGGAATAGTAAAATTGATGATAAATGTGACTTTGCGTTTTGAAAGCGATAATGATTAAAAAACTTTATTTTGCCCAAACAGGGTAGGGGGGGGGTTAATGGCCGTTTCCGTCAGATGGCGGCCAGGAGCCCCTGAGCCCTAGCGGCTTCTTCGACCAGTTGGAGAAGGCCGCGTTGAGTTTCCTTCATGCAAAATGCATTTATAAAGTATGCGCTCAGGCACAGCCTCGCATGGAGTCAACCTGATCGGGGCCGTTTTCACCTTTGCATGCTACGCTCCGTTTCTGGAAGGTCACGGCTTAACCTTTGCCACCGTTGCGAATTGAAGGGATGAAACACAGGACGCGGGCTTTTTCTTTTTGTTGTATTTGTAAAGAGAACCCTTACTATAACAAAATCGCTCTATTCGATATCTCTCCTCAGTCGAAATGTCTCATCGTTCTCACTGCATTTGCTATTGAGACCAAATAATTCCGATTTTAGTGCAGTATTCCTTGTTACGAAGCTAGTTCCCTGTCCCGAATACTTCGTAAAAAAATGTTTAGTTTACTACGCCTTATACACCGTGTTCCGCGTGACCGTACCTCGCCTGCATCCTGGGTTTGATTACCGTCCCTGCTACTGCTTTTTAGTCAGATGACGTAATTGTTGAGCTGGCGTTAGTTCAGGTGAGAGGGATAGCGTGTTTTCAGGACAAGGATTTACAGGCGCCTTTTGGGGGACGCAAGCAGGGTCCACACCTTTTCGAACAGTGGCAAGTAACGCTATCGCGTTACTTGGCACGGTTAGCTTTTTTTCGGCCGCTCTAAAAGGAAACGTGGGTCGGTAGCGTCACAAAAACAGGGGAAGCACTTCAGTCCTGTTCTTGCAAAAAGCCAATATGGTGAATTTGTAAGCCTGCCAAGTTGACCGTTTCTCTTAAATGCGCTGGCGTACTTGACAATGAGTTCACCTTCGGGATCCATTCACGTACGCGGCAAACCAAGCCAATGTTTCTTTTATATATTTGTTTACAATCTGGCCCTGAAGTTTGACCTTAGATCTTGGAACCGAAGTTCTCGCCCTGCTCACCACCATTGTGTGCAAGCTCCCAAGCTTATCCCGGCTGAAAGACATGAAAGGCACCATCCGCTCGATCAATCACACTCTCCCGTCTTCCATCATCCAAGAAGAAAAGTCCGGTGGCACTTTATTCTTACCTCCTGCTTTGAAGTATCGGACGTGTTGTTCCTCCGTGAGGCATCGGCTTCAACAAGAACACACGCAGCGGACAATTTTTTTGCGCAGTACATAAATCGATTGGCTGTCAGGAGTCACCAACCTACGAAAGGAGCCCACTTTAATACTCCTGGGACACTTTGTTTCCATTGTGGTGAAAACAAAAGTAAAGTTCTTATAACCAGGCAAACGTGTGCCGCGCTAGTACCGATTGCTTTTAGATGCCACTCATCGTCGCCACGTTAAAACAATGACACGTTTGTTATTACGAGGCAACGTTTGGCGAACGAAACCGAGCGTTTCGATTTGCAGACATGAACTATTCAAACAACACCCGTAAGCGAGCAAAGTTATAAATTGATACAAGCTGTTTTTCGTTTGAGAAAAAAACCTTGGAGAAAAAAAAGCCGTGGTTACAAGCAAGTTGAAACCCTGATATCTAGCAGGCAACGATAGGCGGCAAACATTTATAAGTGCGTAGACAGCGCTTTTGAAAACACCTCCATCAATGTGTAGCATTGTGCAGGTGAAGGAAACAACTTTATTGAGAAAAGTCGGTGCAAAATTCTCTCGGAGCGACGCGGTGGCGAGACGAAAATGCACTTGTTCTTGGGCTGTGGCGCCGCTTTGAGTCGCTTTGCGCCGCCGCTGCAGGGAAACTGTGTGCTTTTCCCTCTTTTCCCGCCTCCAAAGGGGCGCCACAGCCCAAAACACGTGCGTTTTCATCTCGCTACCGTGTCGCTCCAAAATTACGCCCCTTTTTGGAGAATTTGGCCGTAATAATCTATAACCGTCGGTCAAGAATCCTTGGTCTCTAACAGCGTCTCCGGCCAGCTAGTTGGCAGAGCAGATTTGATCTTATTGGTTTTATGGAGATGAGCAACAAGATCTTGTACGCCCTACTACAGATAATCCGCGACCTGGTGTAGCCGCTAGCGGGCAAGCTCTCAACATATGTGTTAAACCTTCCCTATCTTTACATTTGCGGCATTTTTCGGGACACCTCCCCGGACAGTCCGTGCTATACGTGGTCGGGTTACGATACGAACTCATATGAAGTCATCTTGCCATGGGCCGCCTTTGATTGAGTGATGGGCGAGCAGAGGTAGGTGTGCCCGACCCATACGGTAATGATTTGTGATGTCCCTGTAGGACACAAGGTGAAGCATTGTGCACGTCCTTATTTCAGCTTTGCCCACTTCCTCCTAACCGTGTCTAGTGCTTTTACTGCATAAGCATCGAATTCGCGGCTAATTAATTATATCATTTTGTCGACGTTATAGTTTCACGCTGTCATGTCTTGTTTAGCAGATGAATGAACTTGCCGATACAAAATTTGAGTTAAATTTGAACCTTGTGCGTATGTAATAGATCTTTTTGGCTGCTCAGTCGGTTCACGATCTTTGATAAACAGTAACTGTACTAGCGAACTAAAACCGAGACAAGAGGACCCACTGCGTCGGCTAAGTGGCTATGGCGTTTTGCTGGTAGCCTAAGGACGCGGTTTAAGTGCCGGCAGCGGCGGCGGTTTTTCTGATGGAGCCGAAAAACAAGAACGCCGGTGTGGCGATATTTTGGTTCATGGTAAACGTGCCCAGTCTATCAAAAATAATCTTTGAGCCATCCACTACGGCACGCCTCATAGCCAGTGTTGCTTAGGTGCTTAAAGCCACCAGAGTTCCTCAGAGACGGCATGAGACAGGACCAGCATGCAACTTAACTTTCGCCTTCCCAAAATATACTGCGCCAATATATGCTACCGGTTATCAGCAAACAATCAGCACACTCAAACAACAACTAGCCCCACTTTTGGGTGTACCCATATCAAAGTACATATTTGTAAAGAAGTCCTAAAAACGTATTAATAAACGGAGCCAAATGAAACAGTAACAGCAATAAATAACAACGAAGGGCATACGTAAAAATAGAGGGCACAAGTGACCTGCGGCTTGTAGGAGATAACAGTAAAGACCAATGACAGAGAATGCATAATAGAGCCAAACAAAAAATAACGATTTTGTTTAGCTGTTCAAGAGGTGCACATAGAACAAAATTATAAAGTAGAACCGGCAAGTGCAGTGTCCTTATTTACGAATTTCTTGACGTAATTTGTTGAGCTACGGAGACACTAAAAATATTCTGACAATGTTTCTCAATACCAGAAAACATATACAAAAGTATTTTCTTCAGCTCAGGGCGTTGCTCTCCACGCTGAAACACCATCACCAGAAAAAAATAGTGGAAAAGACGAGTTCGAGGTGACACAAAGCAAGACTAAGAGCCAAGGGTCATGAAACAGAATTGTCGATTTATTAAGAGACTGGAAGAAAAGCCTCCCGCATACTCCCACATTCTGTCTACCCCTCTTCCAGGTCTGCGCAACAAAAATTTAAAAGAAAAACTTAATGAATAGGAAGACGTTAGCAAAATGGCAAAACCCAAGTTACTTCACAGCCGGAGGAATGTCTTCGGGTTCCCACTACCATATCCGAGCCGACAAGAGAAACTAATGCCTGTCATGCAAGTCTAATGTATTAATGGCGAACCTTTTTTCTTCCCGCGGAAGAGTTCATCCCTAGGTGTCTCGGCCGAAGTACGAACCCGCCTGGCAAATAAAAGGACCGAAGGGTGAAAGACCGGGCCTGATTTGATTGCAGCCTGAGACAGTAGTTCAAAACGTGACAAATCAAATGAAAACTTGAGGGGTCTTTCTGAATATTTGAAAGCTTAATTCAAAGGTGCCATTGCTTTGTTCTTTTTGTAAGAGTTCGTAGTTCATTAATGACTTTTTGTGGGTGTCTCTTTGAGGTTATACGGCAAGAAAGGGGCTCGGTCGCCATATCACTTGTACAAGGAATTTTTTTTCCCTGGGACCTTTGTTTTCAGGCTGAGGGACATTTGTGAAAAGTAATCTACAATCTTCAACGTATATTCCGTAGCTCAAAACTTGATTTAGCGAGGGAGGCAGATGTGGCCGTCCACAAGAAGCTTTTAAAGGCGAATGACTATTAAGTATAAGGGTTTAAAATTTACCAGTGTAAGGCATCGTGGTATTTGTAAATTCTTTATAAAGACGGTAACGATGGCTAAACACGCATTTTCTTTAGGGGTCCGTGACTGTTGTAAATCACTGGGTTATACAGTTATTTTGAAGCTGAGGTCTGCGCTGATTTCCAAGCTGCATTTGTGTTTTCTGTCGTTCTTATCCCACCTGGCATCATTTCACAGTAAAGTTATCTAAATGTGCAGCACGAAATATCAGGAGAAAATCCGATTTTACAACCTTCTCCCAGGCGACTGTCATATCTTCACAGTAAAATTTGCTTAAATTAGATGCACAAGAAACAAGGAGAAACTGGTTATTTATTGTCTGCCTCCACGCAGCTGCTTGCACGTAACCTGGCGCGGAACCAACACACGCGTCAACTACCACTTCTATGTTTTCGATAAATTAAAGATAGGGTTGTTCAGTAGTTTTGAAGGGTATAATGAGTCAATCGACTAAAAACACTCCCCCAAAATTAATCGTCAGCCTCGTTTGATAAAGCAAGTCTGTATGATTTTAAAAGGACGAGTTTCTCTCGCAAGCTTCCCATTACGTGGAAGGAGCACGGGGCCAACAGAGTGGATACGTATGGGCAGAAACAAATCGGTCGAACCGCCGAATATTGTGACGTAGCGCCAGTAACAGGGGCGTGGGTTACTTGGGCTGAGCTGCGTCGGGAGCACAGTTTGGGAGCAGTGGCAGCACACGGCAGCTATAGCTCCTCCTTTTTATCAACGGAGGTAAACGCCTTTTTCTCACGCACTTCCTTCCTTATAGCAAAGCTTTGTAGCTCTACCAGCCAACGGTTTTCGTGGCGTGCGGGACAACGAACTCCCAACGCGGGGCAGGCGGTGGGGGAGCAGAGAGGGGGGTGGAGGGTTTAGCTCGCGGAGCACACTGTAGATGGCGCGGCGAATTTACCCAGCGTTCCCCACGCGGAAGTACCTGCTCCCCGGAGGCGGCGGCGTCGGTGGTACACCTTTGTCGTCTGCTTTTGTGACGGATGCTTTGGGCCTGTTTTGGTGCAGCTTCGCGTCCATTGCGCGGCTTTATTAACCTGTTCGACAGCACCTCCAGGGTAATCCGCACCCGAAGGAATTAAGTAATCATACCGCCAACATACGGTAAGGATTGGTTTGCAGAGCGGGAAAACAAAATGTAGAGACCACGTATACAGCCATCTGGCCGCAAGAGAAACGCTACCTTTTTCGCACTGCTTGCCACGAATGGGACTCTGTTTTCTGAATTGGTCAATACCAATTCGGTTGTGTTTTAAGAGGAACCACAAAGGGCGAAAGTAGCACCTGCTTCTGATAAACAGCGATTATCAAAGTTCCCCCGGCTTTCTCGTAATTCTCAAACTTGCTAAACCAGCTAGTTTAAATCGGTATAAATGGGAATCAGCGCTTGTGTCGCGCGGTGGTGTAGCCCCAAGCTAGAACATCAGGATGGCTAGGTTCCGCTGTCTCACCCTTCGAAAGATGCCCCGCTCCGTTTTCTTTCTCCCGACTCACAGCCGGGATACAGCGGCGGCGTACGCCACTCTAGCCGGGCCGTGGCCGACGCTGCTTCTGTGTTCGGGACGGCTGCGTTCGGGAATTCCGGGTAACGGCTGGCAGAATTTCTGGTTTCACTCTTTGTAGAGCCACGTGTGGGAATTCAAGTGACATTGCATGGGCAATTGTTATGGGTGTCGCTTAAAGCTTTGCTTTCCAACCCCCTTCCGAGCGTGTATTGGAGCCAACTTTTTTAACAGCGCAGCTTCCCATGTTTTTACGAAGACGAGGACGGGACAGGACTGACAGGACAGAAGACAGGACAGAACAGGACAGCACAAGAACAGGACAGGACAGAAGAAGAAGACAGGAATGCGCCCGTCCTGTCCTCTCGTCTCTTGTTCCTCGTCTGCTGCGCAAACTTATTCCTTCGTAAATCATGAACCAACTAGCCAGCAATCAAGTCCACTAGCTTCCCGTGGTTGGAATCGAACCTGAGTCACTAGTGTTGTGAAACCGGCGGGAATCGGATTGAGCTATTATCGCTTTTTTGTTTTGTTTTCCACACGATATTTATTGCACTAGACGTAAATGTAGAAAACGATATTTACAACACATATTTACAACTATGCACTCGTACAAATGAGTTGATTACAAGCTGAAAAACAAAACTAAACACAATTATGTAAACTCAATTTAAAACGGGGGAAGATTGAACAACTAATAAGGAGGGGATACCAATCTGCGCGAGAATCATTTTGGTCATATACGTCTTCAAGATTATTGATCATATGGCAGAAGTGTGCTCTGGAAGAAACCATAGCCTCAGCGTGCCTGTCGATCATTCGCGTTTTCCATAATCTACGCATAGCGCTTAGAAAAAAAAAACAATAATATGGCACAATACCTCCTGCGGATGATACGAGATTGATTTCAGCAAAGCATGTTGTTGGGCTAGTTGGTTCATATTCATACTTAAAACTGCGCATTCGGACGAGACAAGGAAAAAAAAACACAGGACGGGCGCAGGACCGCGCCCGTCCTGTGTCTTCTTTTCCTTGTCTCGTCCGAATGCGCAGTTTTAAGTATGAATACGAGATTATTTAATTGTAAGGTTTACCGCGCCTACGCCACGCAGGGAGGAGGCGCGCCGTAGTGGAGGGCTCTGTATTAATTTTGACCACGTGGGTATCGCTAACGTGCGCCGAAATCTCGTGTACACGAGAGATTTCGCTTTTCGCCTCCATCAGAAAAGCGGCCGCCGCGGCCGGGAATCGAACCCGCGACCTCGCGCTCAGCAGCACAAGGCCTTAGCCACTGAGCCACCGCAGCAGTTAGCAGTTTATTTCGAAGCAGCAAATTGTTTCTCGTAATAAAAACTTTGCGTGCCTGCTGAAAAGGACCAAGTAAGTCTTTATCATTTACGAAGCACATCTTCGCAAGGCCAGCAGGTTTTTCAGCCTAGGTTCTCGCTTTTCGGAGAGAGAGAGAGAGAGAGAGAGAGAGAGAGAGGGGGGGGGGGTGGAGACTTTAATCACAGTTGAAGTGAGCATATTTGTGGTAGGGAAGTTCAGTTGTGTGATTATTTCAACGGGGAGCCTATCGCTCCGTGCTGCTACTGCCCCCCCACGCACCCACCCAACGACTCCTCGCGCTTGGTATACATAATACCATAGACGAACTAATCGAAGCCCATCGCCTGGCCCAGCTTACGCGCCTTTCCCAGACCCCGGCTGGTCGGCAGATCCTCGATCGAATTCATGCCAACCCCCCGCTTATACTAGATCCTCCAGCGCACATCCCCCGGCTTCTCCGCGGGCGTCTCCTAATTAAGCCGATCCCGCGAAATATGCATCCAGCTTACCACCGCGGACGCCGTCTAGCCCGAGCCCAAGCTCACCTCTCCCGCTACCCTTCCTCTGAGCATACTCTCTACGTAGACGCAGCGGCCTACCCCACCCATCCTGCCTTCGCACTCGCTGTAGTAGGCGCTTCTCCAACAATCCCTCAGGCTTCAGCTACAGTCGCCACCACCTCCTCGGTAACTGCGGAAGAGGCAGCCATTGCCCTTGCCCTAACTCAATTACCTACCCCCAGATCATTTTATCTGACTCCCAAACTGCCATACGAAATTACACAAAGGGCGCAATTTCCACAGCTGCCCTCAAAATTCTTCTTCAGAATCCCCCTGCCCACCCCGTGATGCTGCTGTGGACTCCGGCCCACACCGGCGTAGGTTGTAAGGAGACGGCACACCAACACGCCCGAGCTTTGATATCCCGGGCTCCCGTTTCTTTTACGCCTACACACGGCATCCCCGAAATGTCCCACGCGTACCTACTTACGTACAGGGACATAACTCAACATTACCGCCTCCTCCGCAAGAACCTACCTCCCCCGCACCCTTCACTTACTCCGCCGGCAGCGCACATGTGGCGGCTCTTACAAACCCACACTGTCCCACACCGCACTCTCCTTGTGCACACTCACCCACACCAATTCACCTCCCCTCACTGCCCCTCATGTGGCGCGCTGGACACTCTCTTCCACTCGCTCTGTGAGTGTCCGCGCGACCCCTTCCCCCCTTTCCCCTCCCCTTCTCACTGGGAGCAGGCTCTGGGGAGCTCTGACCTCGCAACGCAAGAAGCCGTCACGGACAGAGCCCTGGACGTCGCGGGGGCCCTTTGGGCCTCCGCCACCCCCCTACCCTGAACCCAGTGTAAAATAAAGTGGCACTACTACTACTACTACTCACGTTGCAACGCTCACTGGTTAAGCACAACCCACATCCTCTAATAACTGAAAAAACGTGAATGGATGGGCAACATTTTCTTCATTTGTCTATGTTAAGGGTGATTTCAATAACAATTTGAAAATGACGTTTGTTCCCGCCTGGGACAATTCCGGGGGTAAACGCTGATGCCATTTTAAAAAAGAAAAAAGATCGTGCTGAGTAAAAGGACATAAGAAGCCCACCTGGTTATTATCAAAGCTCCTGCGCTATGGGCGGGATAAATTTGCTAATAGGCATGTTAACGGTTACTCACTTTTTGTGTTCTTTACACAAAGGAAAGAATTCATTCCTCCTAAAACCGAGGTGATGCCTTGATTAAATTTGCTAAACTATAATCTGAGGAAAATTAATTCATTATTCTGCCGAATGAGAAATAAGACATGGACGCGAAGAAATTGGAAAATTCAAGCGAAGAACAAAATGTTGAAAGAAATCCAATGTGTATTTTCAATAAAATATTAAAGGGACCCTGCAACACTTACCATCGACTACTCGGAATGTATTTTGAGGTAAAGTCTATTGTCGCAGCAATCTCCTCCCGTAAGAATTATGAAAATCCGTTCACTTTCACCGAAACTACGCGCGATGAAAAATCGCGCATAAATGTTCCCTCTCAACTCAACCGCGAACAACGCGACGAAAGCTGCGCGCTCTCTCCCGGACAGGGGGGCGGCGCGCGGCGTTCTGTTCGGCGGCCTTCGATATGTCGCAGGCCGGGGAATTTTGTCCTTTTCCCTGCAACGTGGACGGGTCTATTTCCGGTCTGGTGCCACAAAAAAGCAGGCATGGCGGCCTGCTCGCAAGCAAGCGCTCGGGCTGGTAGGGCATTTTTGAAGCAATAAACGTTTGTTGTCAAGTGAGCTCGTTGAAAGTGGAATATTTAGTTCGTCACTCAAAGTCCGCGCGCACTCAAAACAAAAGAAACACCAAAAGCATGCGGGCAGGTTCAGACATAGAAGAGGTTGGTCGGTGGCGGATCGTCACAGGAAACGCCAGAATTTAGCCGCGAAGTTGACCAGCGACAGCCAATAGTACAGCCAGGACAGCCATGGCCCGATTGACGTCGCAAAGGCCATGCCAGGGGTGCATAATGAGGAGAATTGAAGAGAGCGCGGTTGGTTTTTCCGCGTCTTTCACGGCGATTTGCGCGTTTACCGCTTCACGTGCACGTGTAATATTTGGCTCGGGTGTTCCTGGCAGTGTAGTCTAAACGTCGCGCAGGTTTACGTGCACTGCACGAAGAGTGTTGCATGGTCCCTTTAAGGTCATCCTGGGCTTTTATCTCTTGCATCATGTGCGTCCAAAGATTCATTTGCTCTTAATAATGTCGAATTGACTAATGGTACCACGAGGGATAGCTGGGGATTATATCGATAAAGTTTTCTGTCTCTTGCGCAATGTTAAAGGGACATTGCTTCTATAATCGGTACAGTCCTCGTTAACGAAAACTAGCTAAACAAAAGAGGCGCCAATCAACATGGAGGCATACGTGCTAAATAAAACATGTTGATGAAACAGGAGCTAAACTTGTGTGAATTACGAGTACTCTGTGTTATTTATAGCTGCGGCAGGAATGTTCCGAACCATTTCCTTGCACTCGTCCGTCGTATGTGTTGTAGATGATATTAAAAGGGCGGAAAGTAGAACATCGCCATACCACCGGCAAAGCTTCCTTTTGTCTGTTTTGTGAAAATTTGTGACAATTTGTGGGACGACTATATTTGTGGACGAGCAAGGAGTAATAGCACTAATTGCTAAGCCTCAAGCGAATCAACTGCTGTATTTAACTAGCGAGAGCTCTGCTTTCCAAGTTCTGTTATTTCCCGCTTGGCGTGTGCTCGTCCGAAGACCCTCACCTCCAGTAATCCGACTGTTTTCACCCCCAGTCACTGATCCCGAGTCTCCTGAGTTGGGGTTAGCGACACCTAAGCAACATTTAGCGGTATCGAAAATACAGTTGGCGTGCCAACGACCAGACGTCAACTAGGGAATTACAGTGGCGGCGTTGAAAACAGGCGTACACCCTATTCCATGGTCTTCAGCACAACGCATGGCGAATTAGCAGGGAATTCTTCACAGTCTTTCCGTTCATTAACAGCGTGTACGGGGTACTTCGCAACGCGCTAATTGACTTCGAGGGGTTCACTGACGCCATGGCAGCGTTAATTGTTTGTGGAAGTGCAGAAAATAATTAGAAGACGACAACGCCCTTCAAGGATGATAGTGCGTTTTATTGATTTCCACAGAAGTTCTGGTCAAACAGAGTTCAGGCTGGAAAGAAACAAGTAAGCAATTGAAGTCCTGCTCTGACGTACCATTTGGCGCAGCTGCATTCTCGCCCGAAGTTTGAACTGAGACTATACAGAAAAATAAATGCTGAAACGATGGTAAAAACTGAGCAGTCCCGTTGTGGGAAAGCACAGGACGTAGCGAAAGCTTCGTCATTCAAAATACGGTACTGGTGCTTAACAAAGAATTTGCTCGCGCACGGTATACCTTGTCGCTTTGTTCTAAACATTAAGAGTAGCGGGATATTTAATAAAAATTACCGCACCACCACTGGCCTGTTCGTACCGGCCGCCCCACCTATCTTCCCACCAGCGGTAATGGGCATCGGCGATGGGAATCGTTCTTCGCACATGGGCGGAGCCGCCAAGTTGGCAGCCAGACCACAAGGGAGTTTTGAAGGACACTTGGCTGTGGTTGGCGGGTCTTAATGGCCCTTCAAATCTTTGCGAAAACCCATCCAATCACGATGAGGAAACCGAAGAGGCGGCTGCTATCCCTGCCGATAGCAAGGTATGAGCCTCAGACGCCACTTTTGGCCCCCTGCTTGCGCACTACACGAGCGGGTTGTTTCGGTGGCCGCGTGTCGCGTTGGGGCGTGCGACGAGGCGCTCTAGAAAGCACGAAGAGATCCATAGCTGAAAGTGGCGTCGTCGGTAAGGTGTTCGCCTCCATTGCTGAAGTAGTCCTTACAGTCTCATCGTGCTCTTGTATAGTAGGTAGACCAAAATAAAGGCCCGGCAGAGAACTTTGCGCACATGATGACTGGCGCCAGTGCACAAGGGTAACGCAGGTTGCACTGGAAAATATGTTCTACGAAGTAAAAACGCGGTTCTACTACATAAAAAGAAACTGCCAGAGGGTGAATGGTGGCACCCGCTCGGTGTGCTTGCATACACGTGAAACGCTAGAATACGTTTACCGATTCAAGTATACTGTATTTTGTTAGTTTTTTTTGTTCGGGCCGCCGTCTCGGGACTTCCGTTGCGTCCGTTTTTCGTGTGCGAAATTTCGTTATGTTCGTTAATAACAGATGGTTAAAAACTGCCAAATTCCCACAACACCTGAGCCGGCCGTAACATTTACGGGCGCTTTGTGAAGCCCCAGAAGCACATGAGCACCTCTGTCTTCTTCCTCCTCCTCAACAACTATAATTTTTATTATAGTATTTGTATTGAATGGTGCGGATATAGTTGTATTCTGAATTTTATTATACATCTCTGCGCGCGTGAACCTATAACAATCATTCATTCTACTTTTTTCTTCCTCATCTCAGCCACACAAAACCAATGCAACGTCACTTCCAGAAAACTTTCCCCGCGGAGTTTACCCCCATCCTTGCCCTACGAAGAAGGGCACATGCTGTCCGCGTCTCTCAGGCCTCGACGTGACAAAGAGGGACAGACGCATACAATTGTCTTGGGGCTCCACGTCAATGCTCGCCTGACAGCACGGCAGGCGCGTTCGCCGTGAGTATTGCCCTTGCTGTTCCTCTTACGTCATCTAGATCATTCACGGTAGAAGTGAGTATGTTCCCACATACCCTCTGGATTCCGAGTGCTACTGGTGGCTAACACACATTTTGGAAACCTTGCCGATGTGTGGCTATTCTGTTTCTTTTTTTGTCGGAATCAGCAAAAACGAACGACAATACAGAAAAGAACGGTCATTAGGTGACAATTGTGCGAAGTTGTGTACGTCTCCAGCAATAACGAAAAATCATACAAAGAAACTAAGGCCTGTGTTCACGAACCGTGTCCTTGGGTGCTACCCAGTTTTCTTGATTTTTTTCCTGCCCATTTCGAGGTCCTGTATAAATTGTTAAGAGGCGTGCACCGACAATGCAACAGGAAAGAGGCCTTTTTTTCGACGTTTCCGAGCGCATTTTTACTGCCTTTATCAATGGAGAAACTGTATTATACAAGTGTAAAGAATCACCCTTGTTACGACAACTGTACGTGGCAGCAACACTTTGTTATTATAGGAAGCAAATTCATGTGCCTAGAAAGTAAGTATGCCTACCCTTAACCGCTTTCAGAAAATGTAACCCGTTCAGCCGTTCCTGAAGGCACTGACACGCGTTATTTACCAACATTTCCGCCGACATTTTATGCCAGAACTTTGCAAGAAAACAGCAGCAACGATATTGTATAAAAGCCAGTTGCGTCTTGCGGGCCTCATTTAATCTGCTAATTTTTGTCCTTTCGGGGCATCTATTATAATTCCCTATATCTAATGAGGGAACCTTCGATGCAAAAAAAAATAGTTAAAACTTTATGCCTCTAGTCTTACTATGAAGGAACAGTACTTCCAGAAGCGTTCTTCTATTTTACTGCAAACTCGGACGCCTCACTGAAGCTTTCGTATGAGGTGTCAGTGCACCTCACTGATTTTTTCGGGGCCTAAGTAAAAAAGGGAAAGATGCAGCAAACACATGCAAGCTGTTTGTTCAGCAAGAAATGGCACAGGGCATTGCGTACCGTTAGAGACACCTAACCAAGTATAAAGCAAGGCTGCAAAGTGGGTCGTTTGTAACATTGCAAATTTTCAGGGAAGGGAGAGGCGAATCGCAAAGAACAAGTGCAAATTTAATAGCTGACAACATGATTAGGCCATACTTTTGGAAGAGGCCTAATTGAGCAAAGAATACAGCGATTGGTTTGTCAAAATACACACAGCAGACAAGGTGTAGCGTAGGCTAATGTAAATGTGTAGAAGCCACGGTCCCACTAAGAGAGGCTTTCTAATGGAGTCCTCAAAGTACGTACTTAGACCTACACATTTAGATGCTGTAAATGGAAGAGTGTACGGAAAACGAACAGAATCAAAATGCTCACGCAAGCTTATGACGCTATAAATGTGTCCTGGAGCATTAGTGTTGCCGTAGTGTATAGAAATAGCTCCGAAAAAGCTAATACTCATATCTCGTTGCTTTCTCTGAGGCATCCATTACTGCTGTGTAATCAAGCCCAACCCATTTCAAGGTGCTAGGGCCCGTGCCATCAAACAAAAGCCAATCAGATCTGGCTATGAATAATTTCAGACGACCGAAATGTTCCCTAAGTCAGAGCGATGAAGGAGCCCTATTGGAGCGGCGGTCATCATTATTTTCAGGCTACAGGTTCAATGCATAGATAAAACTGCGCAGCCGGGATTAGAGAGAAGATATTTGATGCCGAAAGTGAGCTCGTTTAACGCGTGCTAATGCGAGGCTGAACTAAACTTGGGATATTCGAGAATTTAATCTCACTGACATTCGAGAAGCACATTAGTTATAAGGACGCTGTTGAAAACCAGGAAGCAGGCGCGGGTTAGAGGACACCGCTTTATTCACGGCTTTCAAGCGGCTAGCGTTATTCGATTGATGAAGAAGAGGTCTCGAGCCTCGCTGCTCGTGCTGTCGCTGCTCGTCTTCACTTCGGTGTCGTCGTCTTCAAACCAACCAGATCACATTTTGTAACAGACGCTTTTAGATTAGTATGGTGAGTTTACAGGTGACATTCAATGTGTCTCACGTGGGTTATTAACCGTTTCTTGGAAATTCGGGTGTAGGAAGACGGTATACATCGACTGCCAGTGTTTCCGATTGCGGAATAGGCAGTAATTGCTTTTAATAGATGGTGTTATCTTATCAGAGAGGTAAAAAACCAAAATATAAAGAAACGGGAAAAAAATAACTAACAGCAGGAAGTTACGAGTTTTAATGTATAAATTATGAAGCAAAGTACTCGCTTTTTCTCAGATGTGTCAAAATTGGTGGTCACTTTGCCCATGGGAGGACTATTTTATGGTTTTCGTAGAACGCAATCATTACGTGTAGCTTCATGCCATTAGTTTGGGCCCATTACGTTCACGAAATGAATATTTCGAGTGACTTTTTTGTGCATGTTTCTCTCGAATTTAAGTACAACCGCCGATGACTTGAGGGCTACCGCACGGAAAGAGAAAGCCGTGCCTATTATTCGATAGAGATAAATATCTGATCTCAATACATGGCGCGAATATTTTGTTGAAATATGGCATCGTATTCTTCTGGAATTTCAATAACCTAGGTCATTGCTTGCATAGCAGGAGAATTCTTTTTATGTGTGTTCTGAGGGCGACAGCCGTAAAAACGGGTGGTCGCTGCCTCCACGAAATGAAAATTTACTCTTCGCGCATAATGTATGACTTTTCACAGCAGAATTGTTCTTGATTTTAGTTCTGCCGTAGAGCATTACCAGAAAAAAATACCAAGAAATACCGAGGGTACATTCGTGTGCGCCTCCCGAGGAGCGCGCGGCGTCGTCCCCACTTACGCCTCCGAAGGAGCTCACAGAAATACAAAGACGGAATACGGAGCGCACGTGAGCGTGCGCCTCGTGAGGTCACCTGGCATCGGCCTGTCCGACGTTCGAGAACAATGCCCAGCATCCGTGGAGTGATCTATCGCGTGCTCTTGTACTGGCCAGTTCGCGTGCGTTCGCGCCGAAGTTGGCAGCACAGACGCCGAGTTCGCGAGGCCGGCTTCTGCCGGTTCCAGCGCGCGCTAACGCGGTCCACTTTGCGAGGGATGTGTAAGCCTGAGGACAGAACGATCCGGGCCTGCCAGCCATGGAGAACTTGCAGAGGCAAGTATGGGAAGCCATGTGAGGTGCAACAGCCGGGTCTCCGACGGAAAGAGCGGGGCCGCCAGCTCCGCTGTTTCTCCAGCCTTGCACCTCAAGGGCAAGCTGCGCCAGTTTCTTCAGGACATTTCCTCACTGTTGGGCGCCCAATCCTGCGGTCTGTCAACATATGACTCCGGCATTGAAACAGCTGGAAAAACGAATTCTCTTTTTAGCAGGACAACGGCACACCCACATACTTTTTCCAATTCCACGTACCAGCAAACTGTACAGGCAACATTTCGTACATTCGCACCTTTAAAGATTTTATCAGGGGAGAGTTCTAGGTATGAAATCAATTCTCAGACGCAGAAATTACTTACAAAGAACGTAGCATTTATCTGAAAAAAAAATCATTTCTCCCATACCGTAATGCACTTTCTACCGCTTTGAACATCCGTCAGTTTCGCAAAATGTAACGATACGCAAAACTTGTATTCAGCGCCCCTCAAGGGGTGCCTCAATTCCGCACAATGATTAAGCCCCCGTAAACGCGTTGCCCTGCCCCGGGCGAACCATCTAACACATGCTCCGAAGCCTTCTGGGCAAAGCGGACGTCTATTCCACGGAGAAAATTAACGAGCGGCCGTAGGCCAACGCTTTCCTGCGAAGCCGATGCGTGCTTGAGAGCAGCCTTCCACAGCGGACAGTGCGTGCACGAACTGAGTGCCCGTTAGCCGTGGTGGACGGGTCATTAGACGGAGCCGTCGTCGTAATATGATTGCAGCTTTGCCGCCGCCGTTGTTATCGGACTCTTTTTAGCTGGTGCTGTTTAATGATAGTGTACCAGAAAGACATGTCCGCCAACGGGGACGTTTTCTTCCACTTTATAAAAAGATCTGCATCAGTTTCAAGAAATAAACGTTTTCAACAAGATCAGTTTCAAGGATAATATTTGCCTTATCAAAACTTCACCTTTGCCTTTCTTGGCTTTCTTGACTGCCTGCCGTCATCTCTGTTACACACACACACGCATTATATCAATATATATATATATATATATATATATATATATATATATATATATATATATATATATATATATATATCTATAAAAAAGGCAATCAGACTTCATTCGGCACTATAAAACACTGTTAAATCGCCAAACAGCACTGGAAATAAGGACTGCAACTTTGATGTGTGTCCTTACGGAATCCCTGGTCCCGTACGTCTCTGTTCTACAAAATGCATTACGAGGGTTCTGGCTTCAGCAGTCTGAAATGCCTTTGGCTATCCCCGACTTCCGACCACGTCTTACGTGCGGCCGCTGGGAAAAGACGTTCTACGTCTTCCCGCGGTGGTCGAGGGGCGGCGCTAGTTGACCGGGCTCTGAGTAGTAAATACAAAACCCGGCGGTATACGCCTCGAGATTCGCGATCGCTGCGCCGCCTGCCGCCGCTTCTCCGCGGCGTTTGCGGGATTAGCGCTGCGCGACTGATAGGCGGTCATGCAGTGTTTTGGTTCTCTTTCGCTTCTTTTTGCCTTTCCGCGCACTAAACAACTTGTTAAGGTGACGTCTGTAAGCTAACTGCACGTTTAGGGCGTTAAAAAAAAACAGCTGCGTCTTGGTAGAGCGCTCGAACGCCAGTAAGAGCTACCCGGGGAGGCGGTTCTGCGCGCTTCTTGGCCGCTCTTGCGGGCGTCGACGACGGCACCAGCATATCACCGCTGTCACCTTCGAACACGTCAGCACAAGTGAATTCTATTTATTGTCACCTCGTTTAGACTTGATATTGGCACTGTAAGAGCTAGGTTGGTTCGTTTTGCAGCGCAGACAACACATGCGGCTTTGCTTCGAATATGTACGTCGTAGAAAAATAAGTTTTGGGGATGTGATAACCTAATAGCGTACAAAAACTCGTGCCTTTTATGTGAATATAAACCACGCGAAAATATTAAGTACACTCAAAGGCTGTGCATTGTCAGATATGTGCCCACTCATGCCTTATGCATGAACCAAGATGAAACCACGGGAAAATAATGAAACCACGGGAAAATGAATGGTCTGCAAGTCAGGAATAAATAAAATAGTCGTACGGGAATAAAAAAAAACCGAGTCCAGCTTCTGAAATGCTAAAGACGTTTGTTTGAGCGAGGTAGTATTCACCAGACCAACTAGATGCGAAATGCACTGATATTTCGCTAGACATGAGGCGGGGGGGGGGGGGGGGGAGGAGGAGGACGCTCAACTGTCGTTGTTTCCAAATGCGGAGCGAAATCAACAAATGAACGTTTTATTAATCACACACACAAGCTGCGTGTTCACTTTTCGTTTGTTTTTTGCCTTCAACGAACGGCTGATCATTCGGCGGACGCATTTTTTTTTAAGAATACAGGGTAAGCAGTTCACAAGAAATACGAGGTGTCGTTGAAGGAGTTGATTGATTGCAGGGTTTAACGCGCCGACGCAACAGAGACGATGAGGCACACCGTAGTGGAGGGCTCCGGATTAATTTTGACCACCTGGAGATCCTTAAGGTGCGCCGACATCTCGTACACACGGGCTCGTTGGAAGAGTGTCGTATCTGATAAGGGTATCTGATTTCGGTTCATGCTAGATTCTGCAGTCTCCCTGTGTCATACGGCGATGTTTCGAAGAAGGGTTTGGTCGCGGACGCGGATTACTCTATAAGCCCATCTTCGCGCTTCTCGTGGAGGATAAATGTAAGAGATGAATCTTATAGCGAGCGCTCACCTCGGGACAAGACGACCCAGCATTAAATTTGTCGCCGTGTGCTGACTCCGGAGTGTAATTTTGCATTATCCATCGTACTTCTTTGGTACAATGTTTGCGAAATTTATGCCGCATTAGCTTGTTCAGGGTACTGACCAATATCTGATATGTGATACTGTGATATTGGCAGGCGTAACTTGCGTGCTGTCAGGTATGAGTGCTCCGCTGGATTTTATAGTGCACAAAGTCGATTTACATCATAGTGTGTATGGCCGCAACATGACCATCGGAGGAAACACTGCTTACGGAGACACTGCCACTAAATTTCAGGGCAGCGGAATTGCAATCAGCTGCATGCAAATGCTGGCTTTGGGACGCCGGCCTGTGACACACGCCCGGCGCTCATATAGATCTTTCTAAGATCGCGTCATAAACGTTTATACTCTCGTGAACACACCAGGCTTGCAAACAGAGTGCCTGCTCCACGTTATTCGGTATTTCGAACGCGGACAAATGGCAAATCGCTGTCTTGAACGAGCCCCGAAAGCAACGGTGACAGGGGGGAGCGGGCCAGGGACTCCCGCGCCTGCTTTCGAAACGGGCCGCTAGGGGGAATCCAGTGGCGCCCCTACAGGCCGCGCTCGAAGCGTATAGTCGAGAGGGGAGTAGCCGCGGAACTAGCTCAATGGTAGAGCACCGCACGCGTTATGCGGAGGTTGTGGGTTTGATTCCCGCTTCCGGAAAAAACGGCGCATTTTTTCTCGACTGAATTTTCAATTGTTTATTCCTGCATAAAAAAAAGGCAATCATACTTCATTCGGCACTATAACACACTATTAAGTCGCCAAACAGCACTGGCAATGAGGACTGCAACTTTGATATGTGTCCTTACGGAATCCCTCGTCCCGTACGTCTCTGTTCTACAAAATGCATTACGAGGGTTCTGGCTTCAGCAGTCTGAAATGCCTTTGGCTATCCCCGACTTCCGACCACGTCTTACGTGCTGCCGCTGGGAAAAGACGTTCTACGTCTTCCCGCGGTGGTCGAGGGGCGGCGCTAGTTGACCGGGCTCTGAGTAGTCGTAAATACAAAACCCCGCGGTATAGTCGAGAGGGGAGTCGCCGCGGAACTAGCTCAATGGTAGAGCACCGCACGCGTTATGCGGAGGTTGTGGGTTCGATTCCCGCTTCCGGAAAAAACGGCGCATTTTTTCTCGACTTGAATTTTCAATTATTTATTCCTGCATAAAAAAAAGGCAATCACACTTCATTCGGCACTATAAAACACTGTTAAATCGCCAAACAACACTGGCAATAAGGACTGCAACTTTGCAGTCCAATAAGGACTGCAAAGTAAGGGTTGGCAGTCAAGAAAACCTCGGAAAGCAAAGGGGAGGTTGTGGTGGGTCATAGAAAGAGATGAAAAATTTTTTGAGTCGAAAAGAAAGTGGTGAAAAAATGCCCGCCGGGTGGGATCTAAACCCACGACCTCCAGAATACCAGTCTTGTGCGAGAACTTGCAGAGAACTTGCTTTCCTGAGGAAAGCAAGTTCTATTTGCTGAAACGTAGGCCACAACTGAGGAAAGCAAGTTCTCTTTGCTGAAACGAAGGCCACAATCGTGCTTTTACCTTGTTCGAAGTTTTTCTTCTCTTGTGTTCTCTACCATCTTCAAAGTTCTACTACTCCCTAGATTTCATTATATATATATATATTGTTACGGTGACGTGAAGGAAGACGTGAAGCCAAGCGGTACAAGAGGCATCTACACAGTGTATTTACAATCCTGAGAGCACCGCGCAGGCAAGGCGAAAAATCCTTTTCTACTTCGCCGTCTAGCTCGTTATCCGAGTCCGAACACGCTGCCGTTATCTTCTTTTGGCTAGTACCTCGCACATGTCCCAATGTGATACATACATAGGCTATGCACAAACTCTTCCTCTGCGTAGCATAACCCCCGATGCTGAAACGCCGTCTCGGTGCTAATTATAGCGACGCAGGTCGTGGACCGTGGTACGGTTTCAGGCGGGCTACGTGAACAACGTCCGTTGTTGAGCGGGGGGAAGTTGGCGATGGCATGGCCGGTGATATTTCGCACGTGACAACATATCTATATATAGAAATAAGAATTGGCAGTCAAGAAGACCTGGGAAAGCAAAGGGGAGGATGTAGTAGCTCAAGATAAAGAATTTGGAAAATAATAAAGTGGAGAAAAAATGCCCGCCAGGTGGGCTCCGAACCCACGACCTCCAGAATACCGGTCTGGTGCGATCGCACCAGACCGGTATTCTGGACCACCAGATTCTGGACCACCAGACCGGTATTCTGGACCACCGGTATTCAGCGCCACCAGACGATCGCCGGGTGGCGCTGCACTCTCCCCTCCGCGGGAGTACGCGGTGCTTTTTTCGCTGCGCGCGTGCTGCATTTATCGCGCTACGGTGAGGTCAGGGTAAAATTTTCTTTCGAGTTATGAAAGCATACACATTAGCACGTGTCCAGCAAGTTGGGTTTACACGTAGAGTAGCTACTGGGTCCATTTTTGCCGGTGCATGTCTTGTCGTCTGTTAGAGACGCGTCGTCTGCTACGCGCCAGTCGAACGGCCGAGCGCCCCGGCGGTTTCACGGGATAAAGAGTGCTCTTGTGGGCGACCCTTGGCTGGTCTAACCACCTCAGTCATCGCGAAACGACTGCGCCTGGTGAACGGCTTTTCAGCGCCCTAAGCAGACGCCCCCCGGCCCGCTCCTCCGCGTCTGGCAAGTGCACGAGCAGTTCGCGCTGTCTTCCGCACCGCCTGAGGCATCCAGCCTCCTACTCACGCATGCGAACAAAGCGACCGCCGGCTGCGCGAGCCACTTAAGCCAGCACGTACAAAGGGCGGCGGGAACACTCCTCACTAGCTCGAAAAGAAAAGATGAAACTGAAAGCGAAGTAACAAGGTGAAAGAAGAGGATCCATTCGTTAAATTCTGCATATTCCCCGCGAAGGCGCACCAAAAGGATAGACGGTAAGCATGGATCACTGCGGTTCGAAAGGTGAAATAAGTTGGCACATTTTTGTTTGTATCTGTGTGCTTTCAGTTTACATTACCCAGCTTTGAAAATTCGAATTAGTGTTCTAACGAGTCCTCCCCTCTACACTTTTTTAATGCATGCTGCCTATGATTGTTTTCCGCTATAATAAATGAACTTCGGAGTTGTTTAGCTGGTGCCGTTCATTATCGTTCATATATAACACAATAGGTTGACATTTTGCATGGGTGAGAAAAAATAGTTTCTGGCAATTTACCTAGCTGTAGTAGCTCTGGTCCGTCTTGTCATTGTGACTTGTGTTCTGGACGGGATTGCTGCGTTGTTCGTTTTTTTTTTCCCCACATTTACAAATACTGGTAATTAAAAGAGGTATACACCAAATTCTGTACATTAATAGTAATTAAAAGTTATACGCCAGAAGCTGTTCTATTGTATCCGTGAACTGTCACTCTAACCCATACTTGTACTCCAAGTGGTTGACAAACCTTGCGGACAAAAATTTGTTCAAGGACAAGTAAAATGGAAATGCGGCGCTGTCAGCGCACCCCTTAATTAACCTGTGCCTTTCTAATGCGTTTTTATAAGATGCAGCTGATTGTTTCAAGAGTAAGCAATAACCTATTACCATAATCAATCACGTTTATCTCACATTTCTTGCAAGCCTCAGTGTTGCTGCAGTCCAGAAAATCCGGATGTCCGAAGCGCGAGCACGCGAAGGGAGTACGCGAAGAGAAAAGTACTCTGTGACAAGCTGAACAGCTGTCGCCTTGCAGACGAAAGGACAGCAGCCGGAGACCGCCGAACAACGCGTTTCCCCCCTTAAAATCGTCGGGGCAGTGTGCCGGTCGAGCGGCGGGTCTGTAGCAGACGACAAGACAAACGTCGACAAAAATGAACTCAGTAACTACTCTACGTTTAAACCGAACTTGCTGGACACGTGCTGACGCGTATGGTTTCATAGGTCAAAAGAAAATTTTACCCAGCCCTCTTCCTAGCGCGAAAAATGCAGCACGCGCGCAGCGAAAAAAAGCACGTGCCGAAGCGGCGGCAGCCACCGCGTATTCCTGCGGAGGGGAGAGTGTAGCGCTGCCCTCGCCCGGCAAACTTTAGCTTCGCCTCCCTATGCGGGGCCCCCGGTGTCCATCCCCTCGGCACCCTCCAACGCACTGGAGGACGGGGAGGAAGGGTGGGGAGCGGCACCGTTCCCGAAATAAGGGGTTCGCACCACAACCGCTGCTGCCTCAGCAAGCGGTGTGGTGACGGCTCGGGCTGCGTGAGGCAACCCAGCGGGGGGCGGGAGAGGGACCAGGTCAGACTCGCTGAACCTGTAGACACAAGACGCTGCTCCGCCCCCCGGTGAGCTGCGTCGGCATACCTCGCCAGGGGGAAAGAGGCGAACCTCTTTCGTACCTCTGGGAAGGTAAGGTTCTCAGTGACTTTCACCTTGATGATCTCTTTCTCCTGTTTGAACTTCTCGCATGTTCTCGAGTTGGCCCCCTGGGGTCCCGGACAGTTAGCACAGATGAGGGTTTGCGATGGGCAGTTGTCAAATTGAGGATCGTGCTGAGCCAGTGTTGTACACGTTCCTCCAAAATAGGAACTAAAGCTCGTTCCTCGTTCCTTGCCAATTTTGAAACGAGTTCCCGTTACAAGTTCCTTTATTTCGAAAGGAACGCGTTCCAGTTCCACTTCGAAAATTGGAACGTGTCGTTACATTAACGTTACAATTAGGTTTTTAAATTAAAATATAGTGTCGGATAATCCTGGGCCGAAATTAAGTGAGACATTTAAAACTCACATCGAACTACGTATATTATACAAATATTAACACCACCGGCACCAGATTATCTGGAGATAAAGATAATCAAAAGAAACGCTCCTAGGCGAATTTTTTCAGGGAGCACCGGACAAACTCCAGACGGCTCGAGGACATTTCGGTGCAGGATATTTCGGTGCGGAAATTTCGGTGTACGGACATTTCGGTGTACGGACATTTCGGTGACCAAATTATCCGGTGCTTGCCTGTTTGCGAGAGCCGTTATATTTTTATTTCCGCTTAACGTGGATTATGGACAACAATCTGGAGTAGTGAATTTATTTTTTTGATTGATGCCATGCTCTATCTTTGCCAGGTATTTTTAGAAATTCTACATTTATATATTTTCGTTTAATACCTTTTCTTGGGGACACCTGTTATGCAGCCGATTGAATTCCTTAGCACACGTTTTTTTTTCATTTATGACAGGTTGTTAATTTATATTCGCTCTTTTTTAGCTAAGACAATTACCCGTGTTTACGATGGTCTACCGCCTCTTTTGCATTTTTTTTAATTACACACCCTCAAATTACATAAATTACATGCACACTCTCAATATCCAAAAAGTAACAAACATTAGCCAGCCCCCCAGAATGTGGAAAACCTTATGAAGAGTATTACGTAGGGTGGGCTGCCTTGCTAAAATGAATTCGCGAACACTGGTATAGGATATTAGAGAGTTTTAGCTAACCGTTTTCGACGGTCCGCTCCGATATCGGCGGCACGCTCAGCGCAACCGGAACCAATGCCGTTCTTGGCCGAGCGCGCCACGCATGCGCAATGGCGCTCGCGCTCGCTATCGGAGCGGAGCGGACCGTGAAAGACGGTCAGCTAAAACTCTCTATTGTCGGGGAGGTAAAACGGGCGTTTTGGAAAACAGCCGCAGGTTCTAATGTCCTAAATGCTGATTAAGCGCGTACCGGTTGTGCATACAAATTCCACCCATTGTGTTCGGGACAACCAACCTTCGTTTAATGTTTACAAGCCTACATTTAATACATTTTAATTCTTCGTTCTAGCGCCCCCCCCCCCCCTCCTACCTCTCGCCTGTACGCTCGAATCTCGACCAGATTTCTTTTTCAGCCATATTATTTTCGGTTTCCCCTGAAAATCCTACTGGCGTGGTGGAGTTCACGGTCTCCGAAGCGTCACAGCAGTGATTTTTTATTTTTTTTTATTTAGAACATACTGCTAGCCTCTTAGTGAAGGCTTTTGCAGGAATTGGGTGATACATTCAGAACAATATCATAGCACACTTCGCATTTAAAACAGAGAAAAAGCGTTACATTCACCATTGGCGCACGAAACGTCTATAATGTGACACAAAAAGCCACCCAAAAAGCCGCTGAGAACACAATGGCCACTATCGTTTGCTGGCTACGCCTTTCCGCGCGTCCCGGTCATATCGAAGGCGCCCCACTCCAGGAATCGCTCTTTCTGCGCCTTCAGTCGCCCCCTTGGGAATTAACTCATCAAGTCACGCATATTATGGATACCCCAGGTATACATCGCTTCCTCCCATTATAAGGAGCAAACCCGCCGCCGTGGCTCAGTGGCTATGCGTTGCGCTGCTGAGCACGAGGTCGCGGGTTCGATTCCCGGCCGCGGTGGCCGCTTTTCTGATGGAGGCGAAAAGCAAAAACGCCCGTGTGTGCACGAGATTTCGCCGCACGTTAAAGATCCCCAGGTGGTCCAAATTAATCCGGAGCCCTCCACTACGGCGCGCCTCATCGCCTGCGTTGCGTCGGCGCGTTAAACCCTACAATAAATCAAATCAATTATAAGGAGCAAAACAAAATGAATAGGTTAGTGTGACGAGGGCGGCAACAGTCATCTTATAGTTTTCGAAGTCCAGTAGACGCAATGGTGAAGCACAAGTGACACCCCTGTCTCTCTACTTGCCGGGATGATTGCCGGCGGGGCTCGGCTTTCCCCTCCCTAAGTAACGCCACCGGAAGTGCGATGAACTGACACCGAATGCAACGAAGGCGAGATTGATTGAGAGAATAATTAGAACGAAATGCACACGCGCCTAATCGACCTCGTTTTTCTGATGTCTTTTCGCGGAAGTTTTGCTGGGGGGGGGGGGAGACTAAAAGCAGCAGCGTCTTGCACCGTTGGGTGAAGTGAAAGGAAAGTGCTTTGGTAACACTTAAAGTATTAGGGTTGTTCACATGAATGTTAAAATAACAAAAAATGGTTGAACGGATCCAAACTAACAACGTTAATTTTTACCATCTACTACAGAAATTGGGTTTCACGTGGCAATGCCCCGTCAGGGTTTAGCGTTCGTTTCCACGAACAGCGGAGCAAGCACAAGCTTCAAGCGTAAAATCATATCAAGTCACGAAATTACAATATTAAAGCTAAAATGTTCAAAGAATGCCTGGGCCAAGACGTCGTGCACCAAAATGTCCGTGCCCAGAAATGTCCACACCGAAACGTTCTGGACCGTAACGTCCTGGACCTAAATGTCCAACACCGAAATGTCCGGATCCCGTTTAGCAGTCCGTCCGTTTCGTTGGCTAAGTTGTTACCGGGTTGCCGGGGCCGGTCTGCTCCTGAGCGCGCGGAAGGGCGAGTAGGAAGGGTGCGGATGCACGGACATGGCCAAGGCAGGCCCGCGGAACTAATCCCCCTACCGCGACGAATGCCCAAGTGCCCAGCCGGGTCCCGGTCAACCCAGTAACAACGCATACGACAGAACGGACGGACTGCTAAAACTCTCTATTCTTTCCCCGCCAGGGAACAATTCTATCGGCCAGACGCGCATTCTGGCCTCCCCAGACAAACGATGAAGGGTGAAACGCATTCTCGCGGCTACGCTATTCACCCGCCAAACGCTGCGTAAGCAACCAGCATGAAAGCAAGCACAAGCTGCGGCCTGCTGCGTGGTTATTCTTCTGCCTTTGATCTTCCAGGAAGCACGTACGGCTGAAGGGCGGGCAAACTGACCATCTTATAGGAAGAGGGGGGGGGGGGAAACAACATCTTTACTCGCCGGCTAAAAGGTCACGGTGGCTCTCACTCCCTCGCTAGGAGGGGGGTGCCGGCCGCGACTGCTGGCGTGTGATCGCCGCCAGCGCAAACTGCGCGGCGGCTTTCTGTGTGTCCTTGTCCGTCTCTCGCACCGCACGCGCGAGATGGGGCGGTAGTATATTCGTTCCCGCTTCCGCGTCGTTGCAATCCCACATCATGTGGGTCATGGTCGCCCTCGCGGCCCCGCACACCGCACACTGGTCCGTGATGTATCGTTCGGGCGTGACATGCACGGCCCACACCGGGGTCCACGTCGCTCCCACTTGGAGTTGTCGGAGGAGCGCCGCCTCCTGCCGGGTGAGGTCCGGGTGCGGCGCAGGGTAGCGTTTACGTTGCTCCCTGTGCCATTCCAGGACCCCTCCATACGTTGTAATCGGGGCGGGCTCCTGTTCTTCCACCCCCTCGTCTTCTGCGTTGTCGTTGTCGTCTCTGGCGTCGTTGTTTTCTTTGGCCGCACGAGGTGACGCGGCGCGCCGGCCGACGGGGCGTCCGGTTAGCGCCCTCGCCGCCCTGTCCGCGTCCTCGTTGCGGTTGCGAACGGGTCCCACGCTGCCCATGTGGGCCGGGAACCATCGCAAGGTTATCGGCATCCGCGAGTCCAGGGCTCCGCACACCCTCACTGCGTTCACACACACTTGGTTCCTTGCGAAATTACCGATTGCCTCCCTCGAGTTACTTAGCACCGTCGTGCATCCTCTGGCGGTTGCCGCCAGCGCTATGAGAAACGCAGAAGAGAATAGGAAGAGAAACGCAGTAGCGCTTTGTGGATTTTTGTATTCGAGCCTTGGCATGAAAAACAGCCAAATCCTAGCGATGTAACGGCAGGAACGCCGTTCCTGCCGTTCCTTCAAAAACGTAACGAGTTACCGTTATAGTTCCACCGACCCTTAATGAAACGGTGGCGTTCCTCCGTTCCTCCAAAAAGGAACTAGTTCCAGGAACGCCGTTCCTTGTAACGCCGTTCCGTACAACACTGTGCTGAGCACACTTCGGACACGTAAGTCGGCCACGGCAGGAGGTGGTACTATACCCAAACCGCTGGCATTTAAATACATCCCCAACCGGCGCCGGTTGGGGATGTATGGCCTGACGGGGCAATGAAAGAAACCGGTATTTACTGATTCAGGAACTGTGGAATGGTCGAAAGTCAATATTACATGTTTTGTTAGGATTTCCTTGTTATCTCGACGAATCATGATACGCTTCACTGCTGTCACACCTTGGTCTTTAAGGCCTTCCAACAGATCGGTTTCAGTTTCATTCATCACATCTGACTCAGAGATCACACCCTGGGAGCTATTAAGGCTGCGGTGGGGTGTGACCTTGATGACCAGATCTGCGATGCGAGTTTGAGTCAAGAGATTTGTAGCTTGTTGCTTGTCGTTGACTTCTACAAGAACTTCTCCGGTTCTAAGTTTTTTGGCTTTGTTGGATTGACCAACAATGCCCTAAAGAAATTTGGAGATCATAAAGACAGACTTTGTGGCAAGGAGGTTCGACGCGTCAACAGATTCCATTACAAAAAACCTAGCATAGTTGTCCGGCTTTGGGAAGCTCGTCGTTGGCTAAGGAGGAAAGGAAACTTCGGTGCGGCTCCTTTTAGGAGGCCGATCTTTGGATTTAGAAAATTTGGAAACCATATTTCATAGTATAAAAGCAGGGAGGCGAGGGAACTTTCTTCACCAGCCTTACCCTGATAGCTGAAGAGGTCTCGGAGCTGGTAAAGAGCCCATCCGCTGGATCTTGACCTTGGCTCCGACGGCCACCGTTTGTGGTTTTTGCCCTTCATCTTACAACTCAAAGCCACGGTAGATTACAATGTGGGCTCGGGGTCCGCGGTGTCGCCAACACCGTAACCAAGATTACTCAAGGTGCCCCGCCCCGTGCGGGGTGATCGATTAGCATAGTTGGTATTTCATGGTTCTGAACAGTTGAGTGCAAAGTATACGCAAGAACTAAGAAAAGGGCACGAGACAGGTGCTTTTCAGAGAGAAAGTTCAGAGTTATGAGCTTATTTTAAGTTTTGAGTCCCAGTGAGTTCTGACTCCACTTGGCTTCTGAGCCTGAATTGAGATCTGGGCACGAGTGAACTCTGAGTGTTGCGCTCACTGTGAGTTTGAGTTCGAGAGAGCGTAGACGAGCCGTTCAGCAATGAGTATGAGTTTGAGAGAGAGGTGATTCCAAAAGTAAATTTATGAGTGAGTTTGAGTGATCTGGTCCTACTTTGCCGAAGTATGGCTATGTCAAAATAAAAAAAGTAAAAAGCCATTAAGAGAACGGTTTCGCAATAAGACTTGCTCAAAAACAAATTTGCTCGTTTTGAGCTTTAGACGATTTACAAAAGCAAGGTCAGGTGATATGGGAATACAACCATCGCAGTTGAAACAGAGAGCAGAAATGGAGGAAACAGGATTTAATGCGCCATAATAATTAGCAGAACAATAAAATGTGCAGTCACAAAACAGAAACTGGTTTACACGTAACAGCTGTTAAAAAATGGCGGTCCAGCGGAAACGTTAAAATAAAAACTTAGTCAAAAAGTTACTACGCAATAAATGGTGCAAACTGTGCCCATGCAGCTCGCCTTGGGTGAGCAGTCAGCGGTTTCGGCGTAATGAAGGTTTATAAAAACGTTATGAAAGGACAGGAAATGGTGCTAGCGTCTTTTCTTATTCTGTCATTGCATTTTATGCGTACGTGTGCTTTACCGCCTGCCCCATATTCGCGAACATATAACGCCCTGAATTTCCACAACGATTGATAATTTCCTAATTTACCACGCGTAATCTATATTACAGCCACACAAAAAACAACTCAAAATGAAGGAAGCCGTCCTAGAAATGACTTTTCTGATTCTATGTAAACGTTTTGTCTGTTGCGCTAGAAATTATGCCTTATTGTGTGCTTTAAATGATTCCGGTTTGCCTGTTTATGCATGAAGAGGTCCTTATACATATTTCGACCATGAGTTTAAGATCCAATTTTTTAACTCCAAATAAGCCCTATGTTGTCTTTATAAAGACTATGAAAGGCTGTACGTACTTAAATGTACTTACAACGAACTTGTATGTGTAAACGCTTCGCTATAACAGCAATTTCAACTACTTATGAAAACTGCCGAAACATACTTGTTACAAACATGTCATAGACAAAAGGAGTGGGCGAAGACTTCAACATGCCGATGAAGTTTTCTTCAAATCCCGCTCGGGCGAGGCTGAATAGGGCTGAAAGTACGAAAGCTGTGTTATAGATAAGGGTGTGCCGGTTGTACTACATACATACAATTGTACTATGTCTTAAATGTCAGCGAAAGACAGCAAGTAACGAAATCCCCGAATCGCTAGCCTATACCCGAGGGAAGGCGATAATAGATAGCGAGGAGATGAGTAAGGAATGTGTACCGACAACAATACTGCGATCACGTGTTACTGTTCAACTTATAGACGAATGCTTGCTTGAAAAGTCGGTGCTGGGAATGTTGGTGTTTCAGGCAGCCCGCGTCTTCTTCTGGCGCTTTTCGACCATTCATGAAAGTAAAGTAAAAATAAACAAAATACCCCATCTTCGCGTAGGGGAACCCTGAGTAGTATGCGAAGCAGGCATGGGGTCGATTCAAGAGCCCATTAGTTTTCAGTTCGTCGTTTTCGTGAGGTTGAGGTACGTAGCAACCATTATATTTACCGTTTGGTTTCCATGGTAGCTACCACACTTTTCACTTACCGGAACTCCAAAATTGGAAATTGCGTTGACCCCATGGCTGTTTGGCATACTACTCAGGGTCCCTCTTCGGGAAGATGGTGTAATATTATTAAAGGGGGGTGGGGTGGGGTGGTAGAGTGGAGAGACATTAAAGAGAGAGAGAGAGACGTACGTGGTATGAGTTTGTATTTATTTAGGCATTATCATCATCATGTTCAGCGTAGGTGACGTCGAGCTGTGGTTGGCGTTCCGCTTTGATTATGACCGCCTTATGGTCTGTGAAATGTAAAGTCAAGGGCTGTTGTAGTGAATGAACCCTAAAGTTGCTGAAGATGAGGCTGATGCACGTTCCCCGGAGGGTTGTGGGCAGCTTGTAATCACGGCCCGCCGAGACTCGCCGACGCACGCCGCTACCGACAACGATGAAACGTCGAAGGCGCGTCAAGCGTGCTCGTCTCGTGCAGGCCCAGGAAGACACCGACAACACTGTTACTCCAGGAGCTCTTAAAGGGGAAGCGTGCTCGTCTCGTGCCGGCCCAGGAAGACACCGGCAACACTGTCGCTCCAGGAGCCATAGAAGGGACCGGGCGTTCAGCAAGCCGAGGATGCGCAGTGGGGCTGTGGACGGCGCAACAACGACAACGACAAGGGAGGGACATAGCCCCGACCATGAGATGCTTCGCATCTAATATTGGGGCGATCAATCGGATGGATGTTTAGGGGTCTGCGTAGTGCGATTGTGCCTGTGTGGCTGGTGAGCGTTTACAAGGTGAATTCACTCCAACCAATCTCTCCCTTATTCTCTTCATAGCATTTGTTGCTGGCCGTAATTTGTGCGGCGTCATCAGAAAACATGGTGTTATAGCTACTCCCACCGTTTATCCCGCTCGTGAATACGTCCTTTACTGGAAGCGCGGCGCATGGCGCGCGCAAAAAAAAATTTCAAGAAAACATTTCACATGCGTCTGCGCCTCCAGACAGCTCGTGCTACAGACGCCCAGTTCCCGGAGCCGGTTGCCGCCGGTTGTAGCACGTGCTGACGAGCTCCATTTTGGGAGAAATGGGGAAAGCCTGTTGACAAAACGATCCGGGCTCGCCCGTCATGCACTAGGAAGACGACGTTACAGACGGATAGGACGATGACTACTACTGCCACAGTGAAAGTGACGACGGAAGATTTAAATAAATAATTTCAAACCTGACGCAGTGTGTGGTGGTGTCTACTTCAGCGCTTCATTGAAAGAAATCCCCTAGCTCCGCTATAATTCAATCCTTGCGGACCTAGTTCCACCCTCTATGCACTTCGCTGAGGCGTGAAACCGCCAGAAACAACGAACCTATGTTTCTGCAAACTAACGCTACTACTGCTAGAGGAGTGCGTGCATAGCTGGCAACACGCATCGCCACTGGACGTACTTCATTAACCAGTCTGCAGCGCATTCTATGAGTACGCATCACAACTACTCGGAAGGGAAAAATCGCATACGACCACCGCAGCTGCCTGGTTCCCATGCAGAGTAGGTATAGTATTGGCTGAAATAGCTGCCTCTGAGGCCCAGAAACTTTAACCGTTCTACTACTCCGTTTTTAGTGCCCCTAGCGCACAACAGGTCGCCGTTGATTGGTGGCTGTGTTGCAACTGCTTTGTTAGAAAACAGTTGGTTAAATGCCTCTGGAAAGGGACATTCGTGCTCCATTGACATTAAACAATTTTTCTGAGAAACTTGCCATGTTTAGACGCGCACTTTGCACAGTATAATGCTGACAGGAGAAGCCCACGTTTCCACCGTAACTATTAGCATCGAAGGACCCTGCTATTAGTGTAATGCGCGTGAGTTGCATCACAGGAAAATACTCGGTAGTGCCTCACGCAACAATTACGTCCTACCTAATCCCCACGGCCAACGCTTGGCGTTGTTACCATTGCTTGATGCTGAGAACGAGATTAGTCGGCCAGAAGCAATTTCCATCCGTCGGATTTTATCACTTCTAGTTTACAAAAAGTTGCATTGTTGAAGCTGCTTCACCAGTTTCATTCTAGTGGAACCGGTAAAAGCGCTTCAATGTATAAAAGATTTTTGGGCAAATAATTAGAGAAAGTTTACCTTGCAATGAGAACAAAATCAATAACAATATGAAAGCGAATCTTTAAGTTGGATTTTCCATGAGTACAAAGCTGGACAATTAATAGACACATAACTGTACACACTCACGGCATTTGAGAAGCTACAGGGGCTCCGGACGCAACACGGCAGTCAAACGACTAGTAATTGTAGTTTGGGCACAGCCTATGTTGCAGGGAAGTCAATTAAAGGGTGATGCATCTAAGTCAGAAAGAAAAGAAAGAACCGTCTGCCTTATCTTTTTATTCCTTGCAAGGGACGGGCGCTGCGTCTCCTAGAAGCTCATACCTAGGCACTGCATCCCACCTCTGCGAGTCCCCCAACTTTAATTTCAACTTTACGATCACGATTTACCCAATATAAGGAATTTTAGTGCATGAAAACTCAAAATTAGAAAGTTTCACTCCCGGATGGAGAGCTCTAGCAATGCCCAAGATGTCGGTGGATCGACGCACTACTGTCAGAAAATCGTCACCGGTGTGCTTTTGCCTTTGCCTTTTACTAGCTAATGCTAAAGAACGAAGTTAGAACGAATCTTGACGTCTTTGTCACATGATTTTTCTGCTCCCGAAACAACAACGAAGAACTGCGAAGCTTGCACTATTTCGGACAAGGCTTGAACCATAGCGAAGCTGCAAGCTTTATTTTTACGTTCACGAGCACTGAAGGACACATCACCACGCATTTGTAGATGTTTCAAATTGTTTGCAGTAAAACCTCTTTATAACGAAACAAGGTATAACGAACCGGTAGATATAACGAAAGAATCGTAATTCCCCTTGAACTTCCTTAAGACGCCTATGTATTAAGGGCCTGTTTTTAAGGAAGCTAAAATTCTCTCGAGATTCGTATAACCAGACGTGTTTTTGATGATGATGATGTTTAGGTTTTAATGGCGCAAGGTCAACTAAGGGCAAAGAGCGCCAAACAAAAGTCATTTCATGATAGCGACATGAAAGTAACAGTAAAACATTTCAGCAAAAATAAACAAAGTAGGACACAACGTAATGAAGATGACTGGTGTAAAGGGAGAGGTTGTCGAGATGCATGATAAGAAATGAGATTAAAAATTTTACGTCGGTGCGAAACTCAAAAACGCGTTTGCTTTGAAACACGGGCTCGTCTCCTAAAAAGTATGATAGGTGTAGTGGAATGTGTTGCCTGTATATTTGTCGGAAATGTTTGCGTCGTTTTGTGTCAGGTGCCTTGCATTGGATGGGTATGTGGAATACGGAAAGGCCCTCTGCACACCCGCTGCACATGGGTCAGCGGTGTTTTTCCGCAACGAACATTAAGCATTTACGGACCGTTTTGGTACCACTCGGGTCCATGTCTTATATAGCGCGAGAGGTTCCGTGTGATTACGGATGCGGTAATTCAAAACTCGCGCTAGCTTGGGGCGCCAACTCCATCGAGCTAAAACAGCGGCAAGCGCCTGGAAACACGCGCGAGTGTGCGCGTCTCCCCGGCTCCCGGTTAGGTGCCTGGAATGGATGTCTCTCCAGACACTCTACCGCTATGCGACAGACCTGTGCGTCCCTTTTTTTGGAGCTCACGATGACGGCGTGGACGGATTCGGAATCGCGGCTGCACCTGAAAAAGCCATCGTTCGCTTGAAGAAGACGCGGCAAAAAAATCAATCAAGGACTTTTTTTGCGAAGTTAGCCGCCAGCTGGTGTGCTGTCGAATGATCATAGATAGGCCATTTGGCGTGAATAAAGTAACAAATCTTTGCAGTTTTTTTGCTTGTTTTTCTTGTTTTCGAGGGGAGCTGTGAATTTGGTTGGTGAGTACATCCTCTCGCATGTAAATTGTCGGTAGAAATGAGCCTTGGGTATAACAAAGTAATGATTATGACGAAGTAATTACGACTCCCCTCCAACTTCGAGCTTTTACTGTATTTACACTTCCATCGTCGCTCTCCCCTCTGTAGAGTAGCCGTCGTCATACGCATCGATATCGTCGTGTTCCTCATGCCAAGGATTACATGCGCGGCAGCCCTTGACGACAGCTGGGGCGTAGCGGCGGCGCGTACGCGCACGACGCATGCGCGGCATTCCTGGAGTCGCAGCGAGGTTTTGCGGAGCAGGTGTTCCACCAGCTGTGTTGTTGTTGGCTGGCAGGCAATACGTGGCGCTGCTCTGGGCTTGCGCCAGTTCTTTATTTTCTGCTAAAGCCAGTGTGTGAGCCGAGGGCGACCGACGGTCATCGCGAGGCACGCGGTCTGTGGCACGCTCGGCATTTTCTCGCTCCTCGGAGTTTTCACCGGTTTTATTAATTTATTTACTGAAGCCTGTGCGCATGCAGGTGACGATCGCCGACAGGCATGCGCTCACAAGCGGTCGGCATTTTCTTGGTATTTTTAAAGCGTTACCAGTTATGCGTCACACGTTACGGGTAATTACAACAGATCGGCTGTTCAAATCGTCTGCCAGATTCAAGACGGCCGGCAAAAACAGGAGTATCATATATCCTCATTCGCTTCGCGTTACCCCGTAGTAACAAGCACTTAAGACAGGCAAACGAATGCGTAACGCCCAAACATTCGGGTCGTGTCTCCGCTTCTGAAAAACTTTGCGCTACGCAGGCAGTGACACCGAGTTTAACCACGGGCCTTACGCGCAACTGATGCCCAGTTGAGCCGGAAACAAAAGATGCCCCATTCCTCCGTAAGTGCACTCATTGCTAGCGCAAAGCTCTCGGCGCTCTACAGTAATCCCACTTAGAAGCCGCGTTTACGCAGCTGGCATTTCCTCACGTCCAAAGCAGTACCATTAGTTTGTCAGCAACAAGGAAGCGCCTACGTAAATTGATGAGCCCGTCTTGCAGCTAGTCGTTCCAGACCTATTCCAGCGGTTATTACGCTTTGCAGTAGGTAATCGCAGCCTGCTAAAGACGTACGCTGCTGTTCATGCCTCATTAATGGTGTGTATATTCGCTTAATAGGACACCAGTCACGTATTGCGAAGAAATATGTGTCCATGAGGGACAAATGTTCCGGGAAAACGGGGCAGCTGAAATCACATCAAAAGCGGTCTTCCACTGTTCAGCTGTTAGCCTATAGTCACGAATGCCAGCAACACATGTATGAATGACGAGACAAAGCAGCTTGCGAATTATTTACATTCTTTAATGCTCAATGTCCTAGATACGCGGTGAGCAAAGCAGTCTTGTAAGGGACGCCGAAGTGGGTTTGTGGCCGATTTACTTGCGGCCGCAATGCACAGTTTAACCCAAGACATCCGTTATTTGACTGTTTTGTGGAAGTCTAGAACCTAATGTACCTGTAACCGACAGCAGAAGCGGAGATATCATGTGCTATTCGCTGTGGTTGTACCAACTAATTGGCGACACATTGGATAGTAATGTGTTGGGCTATCTCAGCCTTCAAATGTTTTATTTTGCAGCGTTACAAGGTAACAACGATTTCTTTGTTCCCGAGTACGTTTTAACGGTTGACATACTACACATCTGCAAAATTTAGATTGGCGGACCTGCCGACGTGTCGTAACATGTGACGACAGGAAGTCTACGGTGATGATATATTGGCGGGAAATAGCATATTACAACACACCTTTTTCCCTAAAATGCGTGTAAATATTCCCAGAAATCTCTGAACATGGCTTAAGCCTCCTAAAGTTAAACTAGTAAGTTAATTAGACCATGATCACTGCTCACATCTACGCCTCATTGCGTCATCTCTACTTGTAACCTGAGCTGACAACTCAAGCATAGTTATAACGTGAGGCTTGGAACATAACGCCAAGACGAGATGGTGGATTGAAAGCCGAACAAACATCTGTCCCCTTCGCCGCTTCACCGGCGTTAAGAAGCTTCTCTAATAATCTTGGCGTCGTAACCTCGGTGGTGGAACGCTGGCTATGCCGAACTTTTTGCAAATGTAGTGGCTGGACACTGTTCCTAAAATTAAAAAAAAACTAAAGACAAAAAAGGATTGGCGCTGCTTCCACTGGTGGTGCAAGGCTCGAGAAAGGGCAGAGCTGGCGGCCCACTCTCTTTGTCGGAGACCTGATTGTTGCACCACATGTAATCAGGTTGCACCACATGTGGATTTGCCGACTTGTCGATAACAGTACTCCATAACTGGCAGCTAGCCCCGGATTGTTTCGTCCCCAGGCTTTCACATCTCTCCAAAATGAACCGCGTTAGCACGTGCTGAAACTGTGGCAGCTGGCTTCGCGGACTCGGCGTCTGTGCTCCCCACTTCAGGCGCGAAAGCACGTGACCTTGCGAGGAGAACAGCACACGAGAGATCACGCCACGAACACTTGGCAGAGTGTTCTCTATTGTCGACATGGCAGACGCCGGTCATTCCGCACGAGGCGCACGTGCGCTCGGTATTTTTTCTTTCTTTGCGTGCATCGGGGGGCGTGCTGTGGATAGTACCATTGTCGAATGGTTTCTGGTGCCGTACAGGTGTTGGAAGGGAACTTGTTCAAGAAGATTTCTTGTGCTCGGGTCAGGGTGGGGAAGGAGGTGAGGTGGCCTGAAGGTGTGAGTGCCTTGAGACGTTGTTGTTTCAGCTGTCTGGATCTACGGAGTTTGATTGCGGGAGCGAGAGTGGGGTCATCGTCAAGGCAGTTGGGCCAGGGGTGGTTCGAGAAGGGCGGCGCCGGGGGTTCATCGGAGGCTATTGTGAGAAGGGCCTCCTGCGCAGCCACGTGAGCTGCTTGGTTCCCAGGAGGGGCTGGTTCATGACCGGAGGTCCAGTCAATTTGGACTTGGCAGCGTGATGTTTGGAGCGCAATGATTTGATGAATAGTGTGGGGGACAGAAGTGTGGGTGGACCTGGGATTACAAAGTTCTTGGAGAGCTTCATGTGAGTCTGTTAGGATGCGAAGGTTGGGGTAATGGGGAGACGGTAATCCTACATGAAGTAGTCGAGAGAATCCTGGATAGCGATGAGCTCCACGTCCGTTGAAGTAATATTGGGAATACGGTGATATTGGGCTCCCATCATGGATAAATTGTCCGGGCTGATCCATGCTGTGCCGACGTGCGGGTTTATGTGGCTAGCGTCTGTGTAGACGTCAATTTCACCCGGTCGTTTAGTTGAGGCAAGGCGTCGGCAGCGTTGCTGTCCAAGCTTGGGCTTCCTGCGTGCGCAGGTTGCGAGGTGACGGATTGCGTGAAGTGGTGCCTCTGCCACGGGGATGTTGGGGCTGGAAAATTAGGTAGGGGAGTATGGCTTCGTTGGTCCCACGCGGTGAGGAGCACGCCTTGAAGGGTGAGTTGTCGTTTAAAATTGTATTGATCCGTTTGTTCCTGAATGATGCGGTCGATTGGTGGGAGGGTGCTGCTTGTTGGAGTTTTGCAATTTTTGTATGACGTGGGAGGCGAGTGATGGTGCGCAGGGTGGAATTATGAAGAACTTGCAGCGTGCGTCGTTGGGTGCAGTTGAGGTCATAATGTGTCCCTCCATACAAGAGAATGCCCACCGCTACTGCTCTTCCGAGGGTGGTGATAGCCTTTTGTTTGTCTCCCCCGTGTTTGTTTGAGAGCCGTTGGCGGGTGTCCTGCACGAAGTTCCATTTCTGCTTAAGGCGATTAAGCCATATCATGGGGCGGTTCCTGGTTCCAATGTAGACCCCGAGGATTTTATTGGTTCCAGTCTGGCAGAGACAGAAATGGAGGCGACACTGGCTTGAGGTGGCACGTAATCGGTGGCGGGATGACGGCCGAAGATGGCAAGGGATTCTGTTTTGTGAGGTGCGAGGGACAGGCCAAGGTCGGGGAGGACCTGTTCGAGACCCGTTACTGCGCACTGGAGGTCGGTAATCATGTCGTCTTGATTTGGGTATTGGGCTGATTCGGTTCATATAGTAATATCGTCCGCGTAGATGGTAATGTGGGCTGTGAACTCAGTTGTGATCCGTCTTGCTATTCTGGTGATGGCTAAGTTAAAAAGAGTTGGGCCAAGTATGGAGCCTTGTGGTACACCCCTGTCAAGGTGAAGGACTCGGGGAGACCAGCCGGGGTAAGTTCCGTGTAATCGAATGGGGCGAGCTTCATGGAAGTTTGTGATCTAGTTTTGAGCTTTCTGGCTGAGAAATGCGTCAGAAAGGTCTTCAAGGATTGCTTGTTGGCTAACGCAGTCGAAGGCTTTCTGTAAGGCTTGTGCGAGAAGGTAGTCGGGGGGTTGTCGGGAGTATTTCCGGTTTATCACCCGTCTGAGTAGCCAGAGGCTGTCAGCGGTGCTGAGGTCAGGGCGAAAACCTGTTTGTGAGGGATGAAAATAGGGCCTTACGAATTCAAGATAGTTGGCTATTCGGCTATGGATGAGCCGTTCTATTAGTTTGCAGATAACGGGAGTAAGGGATATCGGTCGGAGATGCAAGAAGTCGTCGGGCGTTTGTTGCTTCTTGAGCCCGCGGGCCAGCTTGGACGACGCCGGGCACTGTCTCCCGAGGAGCACGATCACGTGCGCTCAATATGTTCTCCTGATATTTTTTTTGCGAACCCAACTGGACCAAGCTCAAGCTTAAACAGCTCTGCCGATATACAAGATGACATAGCAGTTACCGCACAGCACTTCCACTGCTAGATTAGAACAGCTGGGCATTTACAACACTCAACTCAGTCAACTTAATCATTTATCGAGAACACCCACTCGTCGACAGATCAGGCATAGATTAAATGTGCGAGCTCTGCTAATCACTGATCCCAAAGTCCCCGTTCATTCAAGCATTCATGCTCACCTCTGCATCCGCCCTCTCCCACGCAATATGCACCCAGTTCACAACAAAACACGCACAGAACAGAGAGCACGGGCCTTGACTGAGAAATACGCCATTAAGCCAAGCACCCTTTACGTAGATGGAGCAGACTACAGAGATCACGACGCGTACGCTGTCGCAGCAATATTCAGCCCTAACTCACCACCCCTCACCTCCCTCATCATACGCACCCGTCACACGGCAACGGCGGAGCAAGCGGCAATCACACTAGCATTAACGCAATGGCCAACCCCCACAATTATCATCTGTGATTCAAAAACGCCCATTGAAAACTTTGCCAGAGGTACCATCTCGCCTCAGGTGCTCCAAATTCTTGTTCAAAATCTTCCTACCGACCCCGTGGAGCTGATCTGAACTCCTGCCCATACAGGGCTGGGGGGTAACGAGGCAGCCAACAAAGCAGCTCGAGAACTGACTGTCCGAGCAGGCCCAAGCCTCGTACCCTTACACGGAGCCCGATCAGCTAGAGTCAGCTTGCTTAGCTATCGGGAAATAACTGAGCATTACCGCCTTTCCCGCCGCATATTCCCGCCGGCTCATCCTACCCTCTCTCTCCCTGAAGAACGCTTATGGCGCCTCATTCAAACAAACACTTTGCCCTGTCGCGCCGAACTACACCTCATTCATCCCACCGTCTATCAATCCCCCAACTGTCCCGCATGTGGCTGGAAGGACACCACAATTCATACCATGTGGGCATGTAACAAAGATCCATTCCCATTGATCCGTGCCACCGAGCAATGGTAGGCGGCGCTGGGTAGCTCCGACCCGCAGATGCAGAAAAGTCTGACGGTCACCGGCTGCCTTGGTCACCGGAAAACTGCAAGTAGCGGTCACCGCCCAATCCTAACTACGTGTCGCAATAAAGTTTATTTCGTTTTCTGTGGAGACGGACGAGCCGGGCAGCTCGAGCAACCATATGCGTTCTCCAGGGCGCAGTCTAAAGAGCGCACCAAGCAAAACACGTTTGCTTGGAGTCTACGATTCAGCATACCTCGTACTTTATTAGCGTAATAGAACTTCGAAAAACTGTGCTTTTATTCTAGCTTCAATATCCGGGACTTCCCGTTTAGCTCACGTAAAAGCCCATGAATATACAGTGAACTGGAATTCCGCAATATTTACAACCTCGCCGCCAACTACGTGTTTAAGAAATGTAGATGAGCTAGTGTGGTAGTGATTGCAGGGTTTAACGCGCCGACGCAACACAGGCGATGAGGCGCGCTGTACTGGAGGGCTCCGGGTTAATTTAGACCACGTGGGATCTTTAACGTCGCCGAAATCTCGTATACACGGGCATTTCCGCTCTTCGCCTTCATCAGAAAAGGGGTCGCCGCGGCTAGGAATCGAACCCGCGTCCTCATGCTCAGCAGCAAGCCGCGTTAGCCACTGAGCCACCGCAGGTAAAAGTACATAAGCACTGCTGTCTTATCGAGTAACTGAGATACAATTTGTTGCGGCTTTTTTTCGATAGTACAGGAGTCACGGCCGTTTTCTCAAACCCTGTTCCCCCGTAGAAGTTCGTGTATTGACATCAGATGGGAATTCTACAAAGTTTACAATTTTACTGTGGAATAAATATGACAAGTAAAGGTTCCTCGGTGTGATGATAGAGTCGTCTTAGCGACCAAGTTTAGTGTAATTTTTTCCGAGCGCCCTATATTAAATTGAGAGCTAGAGATTATTCGCGAGAAAGAGAAGGCGAAATTTTTTTCGTGTCGGCGTGAAGCGTAGATGGAGGAACATCGGCGACCACTGCCGGTTAGCTACATACAGCTTCCCTGTAATGCAGTTTAGCGGGCTTTCTAGTTTCCCAGCGTGTTTGGTGCGCACGGTAACTGCTCTGCACGTCAAATAGAAATTGTGAGAAGGATGGTGAATCTCTCCCTTTTAACCGCACGTGACCCATATGCACGCCAGACGTTATTCGTGAGTTCGCGAAAATCACGGCGGCGCAAACAACATCCAAATCAAAACTTCCAAGCGGATCAGCCAACATGGTTCCCTGCTACACAAATCGCTAGCGTCGGAGCAAAAGCTACAATGACTTCCAAGGCACAAACCATATAGTAGACTAAATAAGCGCACCGAGTTCCCTTGCTCCAAGTATGTAATTCGCCCACAACAAAGACTGCGGCCGGATTATCTTCACGCATCGGTAAACGATGGCCGTATGGTCCGCGGCAGTTTCCGTGTAGCTCTTGGGGTTGACATAGAGCACGCTCCGTCCATGATTCTGCAGGCTTGACTGTAACAATCGGAGATGGCACCGGGCCTATCTGGCAATGGCTGAAGACGGATATTCCGGAGCGGTCACCGTTCCGCAAAAATCTCCTTCTGTCAGGGCTCTGTAGGCATGTTATAAAGAATGTTTCCGCCCTACTGTGCTTGCTGATTTCCATTCACTCGGCGTTTTTTGGTGACAGAGCATTAAAATTCGGCGGTTTTTTTTTTTCAGCATGTGTTCTTAGTCAACCTTCACGTGTTCCTCGCCTTTTAACGGTATACGTGCTTCTTCACTATGCCATGAGGCCCTATTGAGAAATGTAGGGCCATTCCTCGTCGTTTCGAGACAGAACGCACCGTCTGTTTTTGTAATATGATTCAGGCTTAACTGCTTGCGGGTCGTTTCCTTTGCGACATGCCTTTAACTGCCAAAAAAATGCTAAAAAATTTCTCGGCGCTCAAAAACGGACGAAGAAACACGTAATACACCACACAGTGCCGAACTTCCAACCCGATTTTATTGAAAAAAGACCCTGCTTTTATACGCAAAATTAAAATACTAAAAGCATTGTGACGTAAAATGCATTACATTTCGAAAAAGGCCACTTCTTTATCTGACAGCGATATGAATGCAGTACTAACGCAGTTATCCCCTGCCAGTCTCATAAAATCAGCTTCAAGAATATCGCGCTCAAGCTTTCCTCTTGCTCTCCGCAAAACCTTTGTCCTATCTAGCAGGGGGCTACACTTGCATCTTTTGCAGTGCTCAGAAAGGTGGCCACCAGCATTATTCGCAACAGTCCAGTAGTGCCCCCTCGCCCTCTCATTGAAACACCTTCCCGTTTGCCCTATGCACACTTTTTTGCAGCTCAGGTGAATTCCATAAACTACACCCATGCTGCATTTTGTGTAGCGAACAGCGTGGTTCTTGCCCAGACTTCTGGTTCTTTCTTCTGATTTTTACTCACCAAGGGGCAAACGTTTGACAGCTTTTCCGGGGCACTGCGCCGAGGCACTGCGGGGGCACTGAGGGGCACTACACCATAGCTATGCGCCATTTTTTATATTATGCGACACTTTATGTAGATACGGTACGACGTGCACCTTTTTTCTTATCGGCCTCTCTAGTTCGGCAGAGCTATCTTTTCGTCTCATCTTTTGGAGAAGAGCTTCACACAAGCTCGAAATCAGGAAAGAAGGTAACCGGGCTCGGTTTAGCCTCAATATCTGGTCGTGGAAACTAGCCTCAACTTTTTGAATGCACGAATTGTTCAAGGCTCTTTCAAAACACGTCATTGCCAAACCTCTTTTTACTAGTATTGAGTGCACTCTATTGAGGGGAATAAGCTGTTTTGTGCCCTCGGACTGCACTGACAGCAAACATGCTTGTGTCCTCTGAACAAAAGCTGGAAATCCAGGAAGCGGATTTCATTATCAATTGGCAACTCACACGTAAATTGGAGAGCTTTTGACGACTGACTGCAGGTATAAATGACATTTTTTATTATCATATCATGCTGCGCGATTCCCCGATCACCACCACAAGATAGTCATCGACATACTTACAAATGGTAAGGTCAAGCGAATTATCTAAAGACATGCTCACACGCTTATAAAAGGCACCCAAAACAAGTCGGACAAGATGGGGGCAAGGGAAGAACCAATGCAGATTCCAGTACGTTGAGCATAGTGTTTGTCTTCAAAATTAACCACCTTGTAATGCAGGTAAAAGTTCAAAAGTTCCAAGAAATTGTCGGTGTTCAGTCCCATCACGCCAGTGAACCTTATTTCACCATAATCCTCAATTTTTTTGCCGCAGGACACTGAACAGTTCATCGTGAGGAATACTGTAGCAAAGGTCCTCCACGTCGAGTGAGAAGGCAAACACTCCACTCTACGTACCTTCTTCCAACTTCTGGATGACCTCGGTAGAGCTTCGGACGAGAAAAGGATCATCCAGGCGCAGCTGTTGCAGGTAACGTTGCAGGTAGCGCCCCACTTGAGACTGCCAGGTGCTTTTTTCCGAAACAGTAACGCGGAAACGACAATCAGGCTTATGCGCTTTGCCGGTGAAAAACAATTCTAAACGCCCCGCTTCTGCCTTACTCGTAGCCTCCGTAATTGTCTCCGCTTCTCCGCCTTCAAAATCTTGTAGATTCTTCTGACGTGGCCTCACGAGGGCTCCCAACTAGCAAAGAAAACGTGAACTTCAGGTTCGACAATTTCTTGCTTCTGGTAGTACGAAAGGATCCCAGACTGACAGGAGGTAACTACGATGAGGTTTACACACGTGATAACAGGGATGGCTTGACTTGGAACGATAGAAAAGAGCCTGGTGTCTCACCCACATCAAGCTTTTGTTACTTCAGATTTCTTATACACTGGGCTCTTTCCTGTCGTTCCAAGTCAAGCCATCCCCTTTCATCACGTGTGTAAACCTCATCGCAGTTGCCTCCTGTCAGTCTTGGATCCTTTCGTACTACCAGAAGCAAGGAATTGTCGAACCTGAAGTTCACGTTTTCTTTGCTAGTTGGGAGCCCTCGTGAGGCCACGTCAGAAGAATCTACAAGATTTTAAAGGCGGAGAAGCGGAGACAATTACGGAGGTACAACCACTGGCTGTGGGTTTTATCCCACGAAGGTTTAGAACAACACCGAGCCACACGGGCCTTCTACGACCAGAGGAAGATCGCTGATCAAGTCTGCGAGTTCCTGTGGCAGCGTGCAAGAGTTGGTCTGCCGAAAAGAAAGCGGTGCAACGAGGAGCCCGGTTGTGTCACCTTGTTGGTAAACGCCGGCCTTCCAGACGACGTCACCCAAATACTTCAAAAAGGTCCGAAGTACAGCTTCGAGCCAACCCTCAAGAAGTACCAGCTTCTTGCCATGGTTCCGCGCGTGGGCGAGCGTGCGGAAGACCAAGAGTGCGAGAGGGCCACAAGAGATGCTGTCGACACCTTACTTTGCACCGTTAGTACGAAGCTTGTAGCGAACCCTCCTTTTAAGAAGGGGATCTCCGCTCTTCGGCCGAACGACCTTTCCATTGTGCAAGCGGATAAACAAGGGGGCTTTGTGATCCTTCCAGACGGCGACTTTTGAGAGAAAGCCCTAGGCGCTATTGAAAAGAATTTCAAGACAGTGGCATTTGATCCGAAGAAACAGAAGTTCAAGGCGCTGAAATTACTTGTGGATCAAAATCCCCATTCACTTAGAAAGGCTACAAGTAAGGCAGAAACGGGGCGTTTAGAATTGTTTTTCGCCGGCAAAATCATAAGCCTGATTGTCCTTTCCGCGTTACTCTTTCGGAAAAAAGCACCTGGCAGTCTCAAGTGGGGCGCTACCTGCAACGTCACCTGCAACAGCTGCGCCTGGATGATCCTTTTCTCGTCCGAAGCTCTACCGAGGTCATCGAGAAGTTGGAAGAAGGTACGTAGAGTGGAGTGTTTGCCTTCTCACTTGACGTGGAGGACCTTTGCTACAATATTCCTCACGATTAACTGTTCAGTGTCCTGCAGCAAAAAAATTGAGGATTATGGTGAAATAAGGTTCACTGGCGTGACGGGAATGAACACCAACAATTTCTTGCAACTTTTAAACTTTTACCTGTATTACAAGGTGGTTAATTTTGAAGACAAACACTATGCTCAACGCAGTGGAATTTGCATTGGTTCTTCCCTTGCCCCCATCTTGTCCGACTTGTTTTGAGTGCCTTTGATAAGCGTGTGAGCATGTCTTTAGATAATTAGCTTGACCTTACCATTTGTAGGTATGTCGATGACTATCTTGTGTTGGTTAATCGGGGAATTGCGCAGCATGATTTGATAGTAACAAAATGTGATTTATACTGCAGTCAGGCGTCAAAAGCTCTCCAATTTACGTTTGAGTTGCCAATTGATAATGAAATCGGCTTCCTGGATTTCCAGCTTTCGTTCAGAGGACACAGGCATGTTTAGTGGCAGTACAGTCCGAGGGCACAAAAACAGCTGCTTTCCTTCAATAGTGCGCACTTAAAACTAGTAACAAGAGGTGTGACGATGACGTGTTTTCAGAGAGCCTTGAACAATTCGTGCATTCACAAAGTTGAGGCCAGTTTTCACGACCAGATTTTGAGGCTAAGCCGGGCCCGGTTTCCTTCTTTCCTGATTTCGAGCTTGTGTGAAGCTCTTGTGTGAAGTTCTCGGGCAGCACGACGTCGACGTTCGAAAATGGTATTCCACAAGAAAAAGGAAACGAAATAGAAATAACACCGGTTTTTTGGTAAAAGCAGTGTGTCTCCTTAGAGTGCACCCGGACGGGCACCCAGGAAAGGAGAATTTCTCGCGATACTCTAGATTGTACAGTCGTCTAAGGCCACTGCAAGCAACATCGTAATGACAATTGAATGATAAAGAGCTGGAAACAATCCAAAAGTTTTTCACCCTGTGGAGCCAGCCTTGTGAGTAGAATTTATCCCTGAAGCAGCCACTTTCAAGATCTGAGCCCCTTTTTACCTTTTACTTTTGCTGGTACTTACAATTGAAAGCTAATCATTCAACTTGGTTTTCAAGCCCATGTGCCGTTTTACATGCCGGCGTCTTGCAGTAGGTGATGACGGTGTACTCGAGCCTCTTTCAGCCGCGTGTTCGTCCTGTTTTCAGAGCTAATTAATCCTAAGCTGATTACTTATGGAAGATGGTGCGGACCGTCGTCGAAGTTTCTTCTTTTCTCTGGAGCGCTCGCTTGCAAGAGTGCGAGCAGAGGCAGTCAAGAGAACACAGCCTGCACGTAAGCATTGAAAGTGTGATAAGAGCTCATAATTACCGTTAGGAGCGTCTTTTTCTCTTCCTGTCTTTAGTATTGAGCGAAGGTTTAATGGGAGAAACAAACTATTTTGCCAAATTTAACACAGTAAGGAGTACCATTTTAGTTTCTTAAGCAACTTAGCCATGTTTAATGCATGACGTCAGAATCGTGTATCTTCTTCTTTGGTGGGGTTTTTTGGCGCAAGGGCATCTAAGGCCAAGAGCGCCATTGCTACGATGGGGTAAAAATGTGCTAATGAAATGAGTGCAAATAATGCATAAAATTACTTCGGTGTAAAGGGCCGGATCCAAAAGATGAGTGAGGAGTGTGATGAGGCATGGAATGAGCTAACGGTGTATAGGGCCATGGTAAATAGAACCCTACGGATGAACAAGGTAATGAGGTGGACGAGAATGCTACTTTCTAAAACAAACCTGCTTTAAAAAACCAATATCATCAAGGTATTCTAAAACTCTGCTGAACTCGAAAACAGGACAGTCTGATAAAAACATTGCGATGTGCCGTGGCATATTCTTACGGTACATTTCCGGGAAATAGCGTCTCCTTTCCGGTTCCATGGCCGAGCACTCAACCAAAACATGGAGGACTGAAAGACCCTCGCCACATCTGGCACAGTTTGGCGGCTGGTCACCAGTCAGGAGGTAGGAATGCGTGCCATGTGTGTGTCCTATTCGTAGTCTGCATCGCCAGACCTCAAAGGCCCTGTTTTTTTCCCTGGCAGCTGATCGGCCGATTATAGGTTGTACCAAGTGAAGCTTGTTGTTGACTTCTCCGTCCCATTCTTTCTGCCAGAGCTGAAGGAGTATGCGTTTTACTGCTGGTTTCATATCCAGGTAAGGTACTTGCGTGATGTCAATACTGGTTCTTTCAGCTGCTCTGGCAGCGGCCTGGTCGGCTTCCTCGTTGCCAGCTATGCCACAATGGCCAGGAACCCAGCACACTATAATTTCTAAATTTAACTGGTGTGCTTTGTACAGAGCTTTAAGAAGGGCAGTAAATGTGGGATTCTTGGTGCCCTTTCCTGTGGACAGGGCCGTGACAACGCTGAGTGAGTCTGTGAAGATAACAGACTTTTGTGTTTTGCTTGTGATAATGTGGTCCACAGCCAGATATACTCCGTGCGCCTCTGCTGCAAATATGGTTGTGTTTTTATGCATTGTTTTTGCTATTGAAAGATGCTGTCCAACAACTGCACAGGCCACAGCCGATTTGGTTTTCGATGCATCAGTGAAAAACTGAGCAGCCTTGTACTTGTCTTGGAGGTATGCGAAGTGCTGTTTGACTTCCAATAGTGAGCCTTTCCTGTCTACTTGTCTAAATGAGGTGTCGCATGATATGATGCTTGTATCCCAGGGTGCCACGCATTCATCTGGGGTCATTTTGAGAGTGTCATCAAACGAGATCGATAGTTTTGTAGAGATGGAATTGATCAGCAGTGGAAACGGTTGAGCTAAGGAAGGTCGATTTGAAAAGAGCAGCATTCTTGAGTTATCTCTAATCAGGGAGTCACACGGGTGCTCGGGCTGTGACGTAACCTTCAGGGCATAAATAATACCAATAAAAGTTCGCTGGTACTCCAGAGACCAACAGCCTGATTCAGCATAGAGGCTCAGTACTGGACTAGTGCGGAAGGCCCCTGTGGCCAACCTGATGCCCAGATTGTGGATAGGATCAAGCATTTTCAGTGCAGTGCTAGAGGCTGACCCATAAACTACACATCCATAATCTAGGCGGGACAAAACAAGACTTTTGTACAGGTGTAGTAGACACTTCTTGTCAGTGCCCCATTTCATGTGTGCTAGTATCTTAAGCACATTCATTGCCTTCAAACACTTCAGTTTCAGATGCTTCAGGTGGGGGGTGAACGAGAGTCTCGAGTCGAAGATCAATCCGAGAAACTTATGTTCTGTTTTAACAGGAAGCAGCTGTCCATTTAAGTAGATTTCTGGTGCAGGGGCAATGCCCCTTTTTTTCGAGAACAGTACACAGGCACTTTTTGAGGGGTTAAATTTGAAGCCATTCTCATCTGCCCATTTGGACAGCTTATTCACCGACAGCTGAATTTGGCGTTCACAAAAGGAGAGATTGCAGGACTTGAAGCCGATCTGCACATCGTCAACATACACTGAGTAAAACATGGTTGGCGGAAGTACAGTGCGTAGGGAATTCATTTTTACAATGAAAAGTGTGCAGCTCAGCACACCTCCCTGCGGCACCCCTGTCTCTTGTGTAAATGGTTTAGACAGAGTACTGCCGATCCTTACACGAAATGTCCTATCAGAGAGGTAGCTTTCAATTGTTTTTAGCATATTTCCTTGTATCCCAAGGGCACAAAGATCTCTCAATATACCAAACCGCCAAGTAGTATCATAGGCCTTTTCAAGGTCAAAGAATACAGACAGAAAGTACTGTTTATGCGCGAACGCATATCTTATTTGGGACTCCAAGCGCACAAGTTGGTCAAGCGTGGATTTTTGTTCTCGAAAGCCACACTGGAATGGATCCAGGAGCCTGTTTGCTTCTAGAAAATGCATTAATCTTCGGTTGATCATTTTTTCAAATACTTTGCACAAACAGCTAGTCAGAGCTATAGGTCTGTAGCTAGATGCAACTGCTGGGTCCTTCCCTTCCTTCAATACTGGAACAACAATGGCCTCTTTCAGCCTTGGAGGGATATATCCATTGTTCCAGATCCTATTAAAAAGTGATAGTAATGCAAGTTGAGTTTCTGGGTGCAAGTTCTTGATCATTTCATAGTGAATATTGTCAGGTCCAGGTGCTGCTTTACCAAGTGTGTTTAGGCAAGCTTCAAACTCAGCAATAGAAAACTCAGCATTATATGCCTCACTTGGAGGTGATTTACGATGAAGTTGCAGTTTTTCTTCCCTACGTTTCAATTTAAGAAACTTGGCTGAGTAGTGCGCTGCACTTGAAACCGACTCAAAGTATGCTCCCAGTGCATCCGCCTGATCTTCCAGAGTGCCACCAGCATTATCAACTAGAGGGCGGGGGCAAGTCTGCTGCCCTTGCAACTTGCGTATCCTATTCCATACTTTATTTTGGTCGGTGTAAGAGTTAATGCCCTCTATGTACTTCTCCCAACTCTCACTTTTTGCTATCCGTCTCACTCTGCTCGATTGGGATTTGATGCGTTTGAAGTTTATGTAGTTTTCAGTCGTGGGAGAGTTACGGAAGAGGCGCCATGCTGCATTTTGTTTTTTCCTAGCACTTTGGCAGTCCTCATTCCACCAAGGAATCGGCTTTCTTTTTGGGTTACCAGAACTTTGTGGGATACATTCACTAGCGGCTTCAATTATGTGCTTTTCGATAAAGGAAAGTGCGCTGTCAATGTCCAGTGAATCTAGATAGTCACGTGGAAGACAGGTGAGCTGTCGAAACTTCTTCCAGTCAGCAGACCCCATCCTCCATCGTGGTACACTGTTCTGATCATGTGTCGACATTACCTTTTCTTTCAGCACGATTGGAAAGTGGTCGCTTCCATAAGGGTCATCCAGGACATGCCAGTCCAGTAGTGGGAAGAGAGTAGCAGTGCAGAGAGCTAAGTCAACTGATGAGGATGTTTTGTGCGTGGGACTGAAGTATGTGGGCTTCTTTTTGTTCAATATGCAAGCTCCAGTGGAGACTAGTAATTTTTCTATCATTCGCCCTCTTGAGTCGTAGTTTTCACAGCCCCAGAGAGGATGATGGGCATTGTAGTCTCCTGCTATTATGTACGGCTCTGGGAGCTGGTCCATTAGATTTTCAAATTCAGATTTCTGTAGTCGCTTGTCTGGGGGAATGTAAATGGAGCAAATTGTTATTAGTCGCTGCAACCATATAACTCTCACAGCTACAGCCTCTAGTTCAGTCCTGAGTTTAACTTCCTTAGCTGTGGTTGACCTATGAAGGATAATAGCCACACCACCCGATGGTTGGTTGGTGTTTTGCCTGTCCTTTCTGTATGTGATGTACTGGGGTAAAAAGTCTGTGTGTTTGCTGCTTAAGTGGGTTTCTTGGAGACACACTGCCAAAGGTGCATGCTCCCAGAGCAGCTCTTTAACATCATCCAAGTTTTTCAGAAGCCCCCTGCAGTTCCACTGCAGTACACTACAAAAAGCCATTGCTAGTATTGAGACGTTTGTTACTAAAGACAGGCTCAGCTTGTTAGCTGCCAGAGCCTTTTCCAGTAGGAGACACCTTAGGGAGCTCTGCTTTTTTGGTCAGTTCCTGGGAGTTCGTACGTTCCAGACGTTTGTGGCGATCCTTCGGCGTGATTGACGCAGAGGATGGCTCACTTGTGTCCATAGCCTCCAAAGAAGGCTTCTTTGTTGATGGTTTGAGACCTGGGGCCTTGGCTGGCCTCCGGTTCTCCTGTGAAGTTACGACCGTCTCAGTGGTGTTAGTCAGCTGTGCAGACCGCGAGGCTGCAGCTGACACATTGGCCGTTTTCGGGCCACCATTTCCTTGAGGTGCAGCAGGTGTCGCTGTTTGCACCTGGGGGGCTGAAGATGTCTCCTCAGGCCCTCTCAACGAGGTTCCTGATTGGACAGTTGCCGCACGTGACGCCGCCCCCTGACGCGCCACGTCGGCGTATGCTATCTTATGCGTGATAGCGAGACGCCTGCGTGCTTCGGGGTAAGAGATGTTTTCTTTTACTTTCAACGCAATGATTTCTTTTTCTTTTTTCCATTGCTGGCATGAGCGTGAGTATGCAGCATGGTCACCGCTGCAGTTGACACAGTGTGGTGGGGCAGTGCAGCTTTCCGACACGTGGTCGGTTTTGCTGCATTTTGCACATGTCTGCTTACCCCTGCAACTCTGTGATCCGTGGCCAAATTTCTGACACGTATAGCACCGGCGCGGGTTGGGGATGTAAGGTCTGACTCGGATTTTCACGTAGCCAGCTTCTACGGTCTCCGGGAGAACCGTTGTGCCAAAGGTGAGAACAATGTGCTTGGTGGGGATTTCTTTGTTTTCGCGGCGGATGACTATCCGCTGAACTTTGATGACATTTTGGTCATGGAAGCCTTCAAGAAGTTCATTTTCAGTAAGGTCTAGGAGGTCTGCTTCACTTATGACACCACGCACGGTGTTCATGGAGCGGTGAGGACTGACAGTAACAGCGTTGTCACCAATTTTGTCAACTTTGAGGAGCTTGTCACATTGAGTCTTATCTTTAACTTCAATCAGCAGGTCGCCATTGGACATTTTTTGTGCTTTGTAGCCAGCCCCAATAAGGTTCGATAGACATTTGGACACAAGAAATGGTGACATCTTTCTCATTGTTGTGTTCTCATTTTCCGAGTGCATCACGTGGAAGCGTGGAAAACATTCTTGCCTCTTTGAAAGAAAAAATTCAAAGGTGGTTGCCTCGGTGCGCCCCCTTTTAAGAGAGCGATTCATGGAAAAGGGATTAGAAGATGCCATACAACAAGTATGTGTTCGGTGGCAAGGCCGGTCGCCCACCACCGAGCCCAACAAGGGAACGTGGCTTTTTCAGCACACGCTAACCGTACCTTGCCACTATAACCCTATGCTTGAAATCAGGAGTGACGTCTTTGCACAGGGTTAACCCTCGCCGCCTGGAGAAAAAACGGAGAAATAAGGAAGAGAGAAGATGACAGGACAGGGTTAGGAAAGACGATAGGAAAGCAAAAGAATGAAGAAGAGGACAGGAAAAGGCGACTGGCTGATTCCCCCCAGGTCGGGTCAGACTGGGGGCACCGTCTACGGGAAGCGGGGGCCGAAGTGGTGTGTTGCCTCTGCCAGGGGGCCATGAAGGTCCAAAACAACCCTGGCTTTGGCTCAACCACCAGGATGCCCTTTTCCCCGGACACGGCAAAGCCACGCACAGCCGAGGGCGTGGGTGGGTCCAACCCACATGGGCTCGGGGTCCGCGGTGTCGCCACTACCGTCACCTTGAAACGCAAGGCGCCCCTGCGGGCTCAGAATCGTGTATAAGTCTTGGAGTTTATCGTGTGATTGCCGCTTCCAAATTGCTCCTGGGTGCTTCGTAAATCCCCGTTTCAATGCCGTTTTAACGAATAGGATGCACTATAACTTCATAAAAAGACAGGGCTATTGGCCACAGCACAAAGTTCTTGTACCTGCCTTGTGTCACTCTTCAAATGTACTGGCAGCTCTGATGTTAAGAAACTAGAAAAACCTAATTGAGCAGTTCAGCTTAAAGCTAGGACCATTTTCCCAGAAATGCAACGCTGGCGATTTCCTTGTTCTAATGAATATTTCAAGGCGGTGTAACATTCGAAGGTGAGCGGTGAGCGTAGAGAGAGTAGCTTACTTTTCAAGAGGGAACAAACCAAGAACTTGTATAGTAAGGGAGTGCGGCGATTTTAACTACCCTGCTTAATAACCGGGCGGGTCGATATCGCGCAATAATTGGGGAATCCGGCCAGTTTCAGAGAATCCTACAAGATGTTGAGTTAACGAAAATTATGACCCAAGCTATTAGACAGACCGCACATGCCTCGACCATTTTGTATTTAATTCTAAAGTCCGATCCGAGCAGTGCCCGAACAGGACATTACTTAAAATGAATAAGGGATCATAAAGTCATCTTAGCGGATTTTCACTCATTGTGTCACGCAGAAAAGAACTAAAGGGAAGCAAATTAAACTTTACGACACAGGAAACTATGAAAAAAATGGTCGCCGAGTTGGAAGGCTTCAACCTTTTCTTTCGAGCAAGGCTTCCACGACCGCTCCGAAGAACGAAACTGGAATTTGTTTTCGCAGAAAATTCAAGAACTAACTGAAAAATATGTTGCAAAAGTGACAATTCAAAGCAACCAATCGGCGCCGTGGTTTTATAACACAATTAAAAAATAAATAAGTAGGAGGAAGCGATTGTTGAGAAAAGCAAAAGCCAGAAATAATCCGTCGACGTGGCAAGCACGTCAAAGCGCGGTGAAGAAGCCAACAAAAACTATGGATATCGCCAAGAAGCCAACAAAAACTATGGATATCGCCTTTGAGATAACGCTGCTCAATATGCTACTAAATAATCCAAACCAATTCCGGAATGCCATTCATCTATCTACTCCTGTGCCAGTAAGACTGTAAAACAATAACAACGTGGAAAGTAGTCATAGTGAGTGGGGCTATCGCACTCAACATGACCTTCTCTTCAATTTTCACGAAAGAAACGAGCATGAATACGGCCGTTTCCTCGGACCTGGTTATAACTAAAAAATACCCCCGATAGTGATCACACCCGGTGAAATAATGAACATAATAAACGAAGTGAAGCTATCCTCGGCTACTGGACTGGACGAGATTAACTCTAAAGTCCTAAAAAAACGCCAAAGAACCTGTGAGTGTCATGCTTGCTTTGCTATTCTCTCAGTCATTATCGCGAAGCTGCGTTACAATTAAATGGAAGCTATGTAACATCGTTGGAATACCCTTTAAAAGCGGTAATAGGACATTCCCGTTAAACTACCGCCCTATTTCTATCACATCCGTACCATCAAAACTTTTGGAACATGCACTTTTTTCGCATATCATTGATCACTTAGAACACCGTAATTTTCCCTTCAAATCACAGCACGGTTTTTGTTAAGGGCTGTCTTGCGAAACGCGGCTAGCACCATTCACACATGATCTGCACGTAAACCTCGACACTAACATACAAACAGATGTAATTTTTCTCAATTTCAAATAGGCATACTACAATGTACCTCATTGTCGCTTACGGCATAAACTATCGCTTCTCCATCTCGACCCATTTGCACTTAACTATATTGAAAACGTTTTCCTAAACGAAAACAATTTGTCCTCGTATATGCAGTCAAACCCGGCTATAACGAACCTGGATAGAGCGAATTATGCTATATATCGAACAAAAATAATTCAGTTACGGAAATACATGGGAAACATATTCCTTATAACGAAGTTCACATCCGATATATCGAACTCTGCGCGAATATAATGGCCGCCGAAATGCATGGTCTCGGAGCGGCGATTAAGACGCGGATTGGCCGCGACCACGGAGCAAGAGTTGCGACTTAGACATTGCGCCTCGCACGGAGCGACATGACGCCCGACACTTTCCGTAACTGTTTCAGACGCGCGGGACTCACGACGGAACCCGCGCAGTCAGCGAGTCCGGACCAAGTCAGCAGCATCGGTGAACTGTGGGAAGAGCTCCCCCACATTCCCGATAATGGTGCGAGTAAAAGCCGTCCGACGCTTATAATGAAGCGCTTTCGGCAGTCAATGTGCTCCGCCAATGCTTCTTATAGTTTGGAGGACGCGGACTCGAACTGGTGCAAATAATGTTTCGTGTAGTGAATGCTATGCTAGTTTAAGCCGCCAAAACGAAAGTGAAAACAAAAATCACCGCTTTTTTATTTGCCAAGTAGGCAGTTGAGGCGGAAAGTAGCTTTAATACTTGCAATAAATGGAATATTTTGGGTATGGTAACGGCTACTTTACTGTGTTCGTTTTTGCATGCGGGGATGATGGAGTTGAGGAAGAGGAGGGGGGCTCCCGCGGATTGCGAACTTGTAACGATAAGTTCGTTATAGGCGGGTTCGGCTATATCGAACTATTAGATATATCGAACTAATTGCGGTGCATATTGCAATTCGCTATAAACGGGTTTGACTGTAGTGCCACATCTAGCACATCACCCGTTTGGTCGGGCGTGCCACAGGGTACACTGCTGGGGCCGTTGCTGTTCCTGATTTATATTAATGACCTACCATCTGACATTACAAATACCATGCGGCAATTTAAACGATGATTGTCTGCTGTATGCCAAAATTTCTAAGAAAGACCAATTGAACTTACAATCTGACCTTATCCGTAATTAAAACTGGTGAACATGTAACAATTGGAAAATGTTAAATGTATCAAAATGCAAATTAATATGACCTACCCAACCCGCATGCCCTTTAGTTTATAATTATACTCTCTATGGCTTATCTCTACAAACCACAAAACTGTACAAATACTTTGGCGTTCATATTACCAACTATTTATCTTGGACCGAACACGGTACAAAACAACTACCAACACTACTAGATCGATCAGGCATCCACAGCTTACGATCAAACTCGCCCCTTCTAACTTAAAACTGCTAGCCTACAACACTAATCCACCCAAAAACTTGAATACGCCGCTGCCATATGTGACCCATATCAACGTAATTTTATCGATAATGTAGAACCTATCCAAAACCGTGCTGTTAGATTCAGTAATGCCGGTTATACATCATCTGCCAGCGTCACAAACCTCAAATTACGCGCAGCCCTCCCTCCCCTCAACCATCGTTGGAAGCTCGCAAGGCTGGCATTATTTCATAGATTCCACTACTCATTATCACCCAACTCTTACGTCACGCCAAGGTCACATGCATCAAGTCGTAGCAAAAACTAATTACAAGTTTCATACCGTCGCCCGCGTACAAACACATTTCCGCAATCATTTTTCATTCGCACTGCCAAGGAATGGTACGATCTTCCCAATCACGTGGTATTCACTAAAGATCTTGCCTTGTTTAAATCTTTGCTCACGGCGCCCGGAATTGTATGATGAACTTGCGCCTTGTTTCTTGTCTTTACTTTTATCTCTGCTTTTATTTTTTCTATTTTTATTTGTTATATTTGTTGTTATTTCTGTCTTCATCGTTCTCAGTGCTGCCGGAGTACTGGAGTGTTGCGTACCCATATTATGTTGGCATCTGTTCTTTTTGTGTAGCACATACAGCTCCTTTGCTCTGTGTCGTCCTATGAATGCAAATGGTACTTAATTTCTACAACTGTACTACCGCAATTTTTGTGAGAAGCCGGCTTCAACAGTCATTACTTTTCGATTTAAAAGCGCTCTGCTTGGCAATTATTTTTGAATCTGTCGGAATCTGTCGGAAATTTTGTCAAGATGCTCAAACTCTCCTTCACCGCCCCCTCGTTTCTTGTACTAGTCTACCAGATATTGTAGCACCCCTCATGTATTGCCTCCCGCACACGGGCCCTTGAGGTATGAAAATAAATAAATAAATAAATAAATAAACAAATAAATAAATAAATAAATAAATAAATAAATAAATAAATAAATAAATAAATAAAGATATAAATTTATCAATAAATAAATAAATAAAAAATAAAATAAATAAATAAATAATAAGTCTACTTCGCCAAGCAGGCATCGCCCTGACCTCAGTAGTAGAAATAGCATGCGCTGCCTGCTAAAGCGAACAACTATGGATCAAGGTTGCCTGTGACACACCCATACTGGCCCGCAGGCTTTGCACACCACTTCCGACTTGCATGAACGTAAAAAAATTAGCAGTGGCTTAGCTAGCTCCGCTGTGCCAGGATATACGTAGCGTGAGCTGGTGAGCTCAGCTGGTTATACTTAGCTTTCCTGGTTGTCTAGGACTAGCTTGATTATCCTGCTTACTGCTGCTTCAATGACACACACACGGTATACGCATTATGTGAATTATGCGACACATGCACATTTATCAATTCGGCTCCGGCGCCGCGTCACCGATTGCCCCAGAGCTAAGCTGGTTCTATGGCTCACGCCGGTGTTGCTTCGACGCACGAGCCATCGTTTCCACACCCGGCCACCCTCGCATGATCGTCAAGTGGACCAGGCCGCCACGTACCGCACTTGCGAAGCACGGCTCTCCAGGAGCCACGCGAAATTGCTAAACTGCGGCCAGTGTAGCTCACGTTACAAAAGAATGCGGATTTTGTGACTGCAAACGCAAATACCCAAAAAACAACATGGCTAAAGCTGAAGAACAAGCGATGGAAAAGAGAAAATCGCGATGAAGCAAGGCAGAGAAAAATATAGTGGAAGTGGGAGCGTAAAAGGTCTAAATTGAAAGCGGAAGGCAAAAAAATTCCCCCGCACCTCCCCGAAGGGAATCGTGCAGAAATCCGAACGCATTGGGTGCACCGATGAGTGTGTTGCGAGTAATGGCGTAATTAATGACGAGAGTGTGAACGTAATCATTTATTCATCAGCCCCTGTTTGTGTTATCGTTGTACCTGACGGCCACAATCACTGCCTTGTGATCGCTAAAGTGCACGGTCAAAGGGTCTTTGAGAAGCATACGGGCGTCACAGTTTCGCGTAAAGACCAGATCAATGCAACTCCCGTGACTGGTAGTGGGGCACGTGTCGAAGCCGGCAGAGAGACAATGCATAGAGTGCCTGGTCTGCATGTACTCGACCAGCCACTCGCCACTCTTCTTGCGCACGTCAACGTTGAAGTCGCCAACAAAGACTATGGGGTCAGAGGGTTTGGAGCGCACGCGCACATTTTCCATAGCCGCGTCCAGCTTCGTGGCAACGGCGTCTCGAGCGAGGTTGGGCGCGAGGTACACGGTCACCACAAAGACTCCGTCTCCGGTGTAGGCAAGGGTGTACAAGTCCTTGTACGGAGACGTGTCTCGAACGGGAGACGTGGCAGCGGCGTGCGATATCAAGTTCCCATACACGTTAGACACGAGACTAACACCGCAGTACTCGCCGTCCTTGCCGCTTCGAGCAAACTAGTACAGCTCGCTTCAAGCGCATGCGTTCGGCATTGAGCGCGGAGAGATAACACCTGCGGGCGCACGCCGACGGAGCACGACAACCCCCGACTAAAGCCCGTTATACATGGGGCGAATTTCGCCTGCGAATTCGCAGTTGCGGCACCGCCAGTGCGGCAAAACGAATTATTTTCCTATTTTCAGTGCTGCGACATATTGCAAAATGCTAAGCGGCATTCACAAGAGAAGTTCGACTCTTCCCAACATTTGGAAATTCCCCACAGCAACGAGAATAGATTGTTTTGGTGCACGAGCGGCGCCGCAGCTGCGAATTCGCAAGCGAATTTCACACCATGTAGAACGGGCTTAAGAAATGCATTCGCATTTACGACGACGACGACGACGAAGGCAGAACTACGAGGCGTGCGCTCACGTGCGCTCGCGCTGGAGGAATGCAGGCGCACGCCGCTCGATGGACGCAAGACAACCCCCGACTAATAAATGCATTCGCATTTAAAATTGCAAGGAAGGAAGGAAAAGCTGGTGGTGAAGACAGTGAGACGACAGACAGACCGAAAAAATACACAAAAGAAATGACATCGCCACCGCAAAATAAAGGACGGGATTTAGGACCGGCTATGCCATTACATTTCCGCTCTTAAAAGAATGCCGAAAGGTCAGCCCCCGAATAGACGTATTGGTGAGAAGGTTCAGAGAAGCGGGAATTCCTCATCCGGAAGGCAATCCCAGAGAACAATAACGGCACGTGGGATCCAAAAATAGTTCCCACAGCCTTGCGGATTTACGCTTAGAAATACGACCCGATGCTTGCGGTGCCGAGCCTTGCGAGATACGGTCCAAGCGGAAGACCGCATTGACGCTTGCTAGAGGTTAAAAATATAGCCAAAAAACAAGTAACACGTAACAGGGCTTTTTCCCTCGATGCGAGCAGTTATTTCGGCCATTGCAGCCTTGGCAAATTAGAATGCAGTCTAGCGACAATATGAAGCATAGGCTCGTCCGTTGCACCCGCCCTAAGTGACCTTTTTGTGTTTCTTAAACTGGCGTGTAGCCGATGAAATCAGTGACACACCGGCCAACCGGTAGTCAAGATTTGCAGATACCTAGACGACTATTTGGTGTTTATTAACGCTTCTGGCGCTAACGACGTAAACAAGGAAACCGCGACCGTAATTAGCAAGTTCACCGCTATTTCAAAGGGAATTACATTCACTCTCGAAAAGCCGCGAGGAACGCTAATGTAGTTTTTAGGCTTGGAGCTCGATTTTACGCCCGACCTTGTCTGTTCCATGTAGAAATCTAGAACGAAAAAGAGCCTTCTCCCTTTTCTTAGCGCCCATTCTAAGTTGGTAAAAAGCGGCATAGCTACAAATTGCCTTCAAGCTGTTCTTGTCAAGTCGTGTCAGCATAAGGTCGACGAAAGTTTTAGAAACCAGACCATGCGCCTAAATGATGCTGGGTTCCCTGCGGCTTTTGTCACAAATGTTTGTGAGACTCTTCCGCAAAAGGTTAAGGGAAAGGACAAACGAACCGAAACCCAGAAAAAACGCAAGAAAACTTATTTTATTCCGTACATACACCGCATCTCCCACAATGTTAAGAATATTGCAGCACGTTACAAGGTTAATGTACTGTTTTCTGCCCCGTGCAAGTTGTCAGAAATATGCCCTATGTTGGAAAAGAAAGTAGCCAGGGGAGAATGCAAAAAGAAACATGCAACCCGTTTCACTGATTGCATATGTAACGTGGTTTACGAGGTACCATTGAACTGCGGTTATGTCTATATCGGGCAGACGGGCAGGTGCTTTAATGAGCGTGCAAGAGAACACAGACTTGCAGTACGCAGCAATTCAGGCGGTCACATGAGCGACCACTGCAAAAGACGCAGATGTCAGCCACTACTTGAAGAAACAAGGTTCCTTTAAGCGAGCTTCAGATAAAACCGAGAGGGAGATCACAGAAGCCTATTACATAAAAAAAATTGGCCGCCATCTCGCCCTGCGAACGTGAATGTCAACCGAAGCTGTATCAAACACCGCACATGCTGATGGGGGTATGTTTTATTATTACTTTAGAGTAGTGGTAGTGATAATAGCTTTGTGCATGGTCGCTGTGGTAGACCGTGATTGGTTCCGCGACCATTTTCGCTACATTCTTATGCAACCGGGAAACACACGCGGGGTGAGGTGAGGTGAGGCGAGGTGAGGTGACTGTGAGAGGGAAAGAGGTTCCCAGCCTGCACCACATATGTATAGCAGGGAGAGAAAGGGAAGAGGAGGGGGTAGAAATATGGGTTGAGGTAGTGGTACAGAGGTGGTTGGGGCAAGAAAACGAAGGGGTAATGGGGAAGAGAAGATAGATCAGCGACCACCGCCCGGGAACGAGAAAACTATCAGCGGGCTTTTTTTATTTTTGAACATGAAAGGAAAATTTCCTTGTTTGAAACGAAAAATCAGAAAACTACAAGTATATAAAGAAAAACAACAAACACTAAACCTTAAGAAAACTTCGCTCTAAAAATTGATCTTCAGGGCGAAGGAACCTGCTTCCATTGCCGCACGCGCGGTTATAAACCATTATGCGATTTGCACTTCACACAAGAGTTTCGAAAGACGTCAAGCCGCACTTTCGAAAGCAGCTGTAACATAACCTTTACCGGGAACGCGTGCGAGGGTGCTCCCATTGTTCACAGGACCTTATCATTCATCATATGCGGTTTGATGCTTATTGAAACGAATTTCAAACCTTCGTCGTCGTTCGACTGAGAGGTGCATATTCATGTTTAATTACTTGGCACGCCCATGCGCCCCTCTCCAAATCCGAACTGCTTCGACCGTGTCGGAATGGCGCAATCCTACTCACGTCGGCTGCATATCGCGGGGGACCCAGGTTCGAATCCGAACGCGGGAACCGTCTTTTTCTTCAATGCACCCACTATCATAACCATCGCCTGTGAGAGTTGGCTTTCCTGCAGTGCGTTTTGTGTTTACGCCACGACATTTTCCCTCCACCGAGAGGCATACAGCTTCGCTGTAAAAACAGAATGACAAATGCCAAAGCACACCATCCTTGTCCCTGTTTCATAAACAAAGCCAATTATTAGATGGGTTCTTGTAATCAAACTTGTTGAGTATATTTTTCTTTTCCCATCCATTGTCTCATTATCTTAGAAACGTGTTCTTTTTTGTGTGTAAATTTGCTTCTACGTTCGAAAAATAAACAGTTGGTAGTCAGCGCCCGTTTGTGTTCTACGTGTTTCTTCCTCGGTTCTGTTTCGTTCGCGCTGTTTCGGTTTTTTTTTTCATAGACAGTATGTAGCTGGCCTCCTACGCCGCCAGCCTGCCGCTCCAGCTCAGCCCTTTTTTATTCCATCCATAGAGAGAAGCAATACACTGAGATTGAAGAAAAATTAGAAGTATAACACATCGGTATAGACAGGTGAGACGTCCATTTCTATGTTCCAAGCATAATTATCGGACATAGGCCGGACCATTTGCGAAATTCGTGAATGATATCGTCTTATCATACCGACATGGTGGGAAGAAAATCGGTAGTAAATCAATTTCACTTACTAGATAGACCAGCGGAATAAAAGGTAATGCTCATACGTGTTTTCACAGCACAACACGCTTTACCGGGCTCAAAAATAGCTCCACACAAAACAAGATAAGCCACTGACATTTGCATAATGGGAAGTAGTCTTTTCGTCACCCAGATTATCAGTCACCGGGAATACGAATAGCTACATAAGAGGATTGGTCTTATGCCCGAAGCCAAATAGTGCAACTGCCTGAAAAGCAAGCAATGCACTGGGTGTTATGGAAGTCCACCACTCAAATACTACCCTGCCTGCAAACTAATATCTTTACCTTGACAGTACAAGGTGACAGCTGATGGTACTTAGGTGCCAGGTCCTACCGTTTTTGTTGCCAATAGAAGACCAGTAGACCTCTCGGCATCGCCTGTGTTGTTGCGGTCTGCACGTGGCACAAGTGCGGATGCTTTGGTGGCCCCAGCTGGCTCGTTCCATTCAAGTACGAGGCGCGGATTTCGGGGCAGTACAGTATATAGTCTAGGGGCTGGCGGGGCTCCTTTCTCTCTTCCACTGGAGTCTTCCTGCGGAGCGATACTCGGGATCTCTGGGACGTGGTTGGGCTGAGCAGTCTTCCCTGTCTTCCAACTGCGTCACGCAGACCAAAGGAAAACGTAATGAACACGACAGAGAGGGTGGAAAGGATTATGGTGGTTGGTGAGAAGCCCCACGACGAACGGCGATGCTTTGAACGACTGTCCGCGGGCTTCGCACGTGTCAGCAGATATTTCGACTAGCAGCGACAGCTCGCTTCGGCTAGTTGCGCTACACTACGGCTGGACCGCGAAAGCTCCCTCATCCTGTGCTATAGTCAACCTCAAGAAACTATGGAAGATAACCGGAGGCGGCGATGCAGTGCCTTCATCTACATCTGTTGCCGACTCTTCGTAGCATGACGCTGTTGAGTTGCCTTCGGGGAGCGCCGACCAAGGCAGGACCGCCGATGTGAGTCGAGTCCGCTACATTTCCAACTGCATAGCCGGCAACGTACCCTGCCCGCCAAGTGGCGACGTCATTATCGGAGCTCTTGTCGTTCCCGACTCCTTCCGTCCTCGAAGAGTGCTGAGAAACTTGGACAGCGCGCCTAGTGGTTCTAGCTTCGCAGCCCACGACATGATCTCCGAACACGTATTTCCAGGCATTCCAGGGACCCCATTGACTGGAACGCACCGGGCTTTGCATCTACCGTCAAGGTACCTGGGGATTCAGCTTACACAATACAGCGACACGTATTTGGCCCCGAAGCAACGGGATTCCTCGACGGCTTGGGGGGCCTGTGGTCAAGCGAATTCTCGAGCCTGTCTCCGGATGCCTCTCGCCTTACCCTCACAGGACCCGGTGAGCGTGTTCTGTAGCCTTGAATAGGATGCTGTAAGAGGCCCGTTCGCTCCAGGTCAAAGGTCGGCTCATTCTGGACTGTGCCGCAAGCAGTCGGTGCTTACGGCAACATCACGCCCACTAGAACTCGCCAGCGCGTCAGTGTCAGCCTATACGCGTTCGGCGAACTCGCTCGTGGAGCCATGAATGTCACGGCGCAAAAATGGGGAATTCAGTAGAGAAAAAATTGCCCCAAAACAAATAAACCAACTTTAAAAAGTGCGCTATTGATGATTCGAACTTGCCAATTGGAAAACAATATAGTGCTCAAGATCATTCGGCCGCAAGCCAGCGCTGTCAGCGGCGTAAATATAAGGTAAACAATGCATAGCATATTTACATATTTGTTTAGTTTTTGAGTTCCAGGCAGCTTCGAAAACTATTTCTTGAATAGCGCTCGTGCAGTAAGAACCCCCCAAATTTCCACAAATATCTCATCTCAAGCGACTACAATCCTTAGGCAGAAAAGTCTGCGCAGATGCGTGGTCGCGCTGCTGACCGATGTGGTAGTTCACCCAGCACAAAACGTGCTTCCAGCACCTTGGTTTTATGGTGTTTGATAAAAGTTTCGGTTGATTTTAGTTCTTTACTACCCATATTAACTTCGCTGACTCTTCCATCACCTTCAATTGGCCTTATATTTTTCCACTAGAGTACCATTCACCGAAGGTTCGCATGTGCGTTTTTGTGCAGCTACTTGGATGTAGAGCCTGATACTGTCTACAAACTAACAAAATAAAGGCGCATTCTTCCGGGCACAAACGAGTCGTGGCTTAGTTTTGACTGAGCGACCGAATTGCGACGACCCGCCGGTGGCCGGCCGTCCAAAAGCTGGGCCGATTGAGTAATGCAGTCGAGCCTAGCCATCTTGTTTTGATGTCATACGAAAAGTCATATGAAATCGGCAAGGAGGACGCAAAAAGGGGGCATCATTTTGGAATTGATTTTTCTATTGATTAAAGCCGCCTAAACGCAGTGAGAGGGGTCGAAGCAGGTCCTGGAGACTCGAGGCTATAATTTTCGCTGGTAACCCCATAATGTTTTGAAGTAATTTCAGTGTCCCATTACGCCTGAAATACAATGAGGCGATCTGAACAATTCGTGAGAGAACTTGCCATAGCGACGTTTCTATTGTGTGCGTTAAAGCAGTTGCGCACTTTGTTGTGTGGAGATGAAATGGTCGTTCCATCAACGTTGAATTCCCGCCATTAAGATGCTGTCTCAAAGTGCCATCTCAGTGTGATTAGAGGAAGCGACTTCTTGAAATGTCCTCGTAAAATTGTGGAACTACTGCGTCCCGTTTATAATGCGGTGATATAAAATGGAGCACCAAACGCAATCAAGGCGTACGCCAAGGTAGTGTTCTCATTTTAAAGCTACTCCCCTCGAGGAAATGTATGCTCCCCCCTCTCGGTGGGCAGTAGACGGGTATGGTTATTCTTGCTAAGTGCGGACGTACTCGTGCTGTGAGTGTTTGCTTCTAACAGTTTCTTTCTTCATATAATTCTTTTTGTACACAAGAGCTGTTTCCTGCGGCCAACAGGCTGCTAAGCACAATTGGGATTTAATATGCTTTGCAGTAACACAACCAGCGTCACGCACATTCCACCTATGTCTGCCTCTTTGCATTAGAATGCCGGCAGATAAAACCATACTTGGCGTAAATGCAAGAGATTGCGCATTCAGATCACTGACCACTTGGAGCTCGACTGGTCTCATTACTCTGCAGCAACATGCCGTCGGTTTGTGGTTCCAAAAGTAAAACGGGTCTGAACGTACTAAGCGGACGGCAAAATAAAGCACTTTACGCTGAAATGCAGTATCTGGGTGTCGTTTGAATCTAACGGCGTCAACGAAGTTGCCGCACCTGGAAGACGAGTGGGTACCTTCACATGACTAACTTGTTTTACCCATTTCTTAAATAAAAGTAAGAGAGCAAGGGCCACTTTTGCCAGCCATATACTTATATGCAGGAGGGCGCTTCTCTGCTACAGATTTTCTTGTACCTAGATTGAGTTGAAAATGCTCCTGCAGAGCTTTGTAAGTGCACAAACTTCTGTACTTACATACTGTGTTTTGCGAAACAGAAGCCGGAACCTGTAGACTTCCATGCACGAGAGTCGTACTTTGTGGTAGCAGCACCGGTCTCGTCATTTATTTTGGTCTTTTTGCCCCCTCTAAACCATATAACTGTATGCTGCTACCTATGCAGTGAGTAAACTAGACACTAACTAATTTTGGGCATGCCCGCTTTCTGATAAAGTCTATTACAGAGTGTATAGTAAACATACATTGTACAGACAAAACGTAGCAATAAAATATGATATGCAGCAGAAGTCGAGATATTTTGATGATTTTGCAACATTACTGACAGCGTTTTCTTCACGTCTCCAAACCACACGTTTAATTAAAATCCTGCGCATGAAATACCCTCTTCACAAACTGAGCCCAATTCAACAAAGAAGCCCACCTGTGTATAAATTTACCCACGAACAGCGCTGGAAACAACGCATTCTTCTATTCGAGAAAAAATTGAGAGCCAAGGCAAACTAAACGTTCCGACCACTGCTGCACTTCTGTTCCGATTTAAGCCACTGCAATGGTTTAAAATGCAAACTTTTTGTCAAAGGGCGCGTTCTGATCTTGTGCACATAGAAACTACTCGGTTGCCGTGCATTTACGCAGCTCTGCTGAGACGTAATCCTATCTCACGGAAGAAAATTAACACAACTAACCTTAACAGGGAAGAAGGCTAACACAATTAATGACGATGGTAGAAGCAGCAGAACCAACTGCACGGTTTTATGGGGCAATTTTTGTGGTGTTGTGTTATCAGGAACTTCCCTTTCTCAAGATTGTATTTAACGCCTAGTGATTTAAATGACCCGGTAAACTAACGAGGAAACGCCAGTATACCTTGCTCGTCGAACCTTAATTGAATCTCTAATCGGCTTGAAAGTTCTGTAGCACAATTGTCCCCCCTGCGGTGTGACACCCCACCGGACAGAGTTCTTGGCTGCTGGTGACACGGCTGTTGCAAGAGACTATCCGACATTCATTTCGAAACTTTCGAGCAACTAAATACGAAACGTCACAGTGTTCAGTTTCAAATTGGCGCACAACTCGACGCCCACGTGCCTGTTTAAAGCTGGGCGTACATCTCCGCGAATTAATGGGCCGGGAGCAGTAATTACATTTCTTCGTTTCGGAAGTTCGCAACGTTACATTCAACAAATGCCTTCAGCACATACGCGCTACTGTCACCTTGCACTCTAGAATATAAAAACGCTAGGGTGGCGATCCGTGCAATAAGCACACCCCGAGGAGGAGGGAGCGACTGTTCGGGTTGAGATGTGTTGGTTTCAAATTATACCTCCTGCCTTCATATGGAATATATTATCCAGACAGTAATGAAGCTTGCGAAATGGTGAGGAAACAGAAAATAACCCTTTCTACAAGGAAAGCTGTCGACCACGAATTCAAGTAATTTTGTCGAAACGGCACCAGATTGACACTGCCCTCTCGTGTCCCAAGTTTCGTGGCCCCTTTTCTCACCATGATGGGAGCTCGTTCTCGACCTAGCAATAACGAATACTTATTAGTGTATACTGCATACGTTATAATTACCAATCTAATATCAACTGGATGCATTAACGCTATTCTCTGAAGGAAGGATGTCAACGAACCAGTCACACGTGACCTGAAGCCGCACCCGGATACCCGGAGGAGCACCACAGAGGGAGATAATAAACGTTTATTAAAATCAAGAGGTGGGATTGTACTGAGCTTTAAGGAGGCGTCCTCAGTCCAAGATGCCTTGAGTGCTGGCGTCATCGACAGCCCTTTGGGCCAGGCGAAGCTGGTCGTCCAGGCTGGTGCTCGCCAAGGTGCACTCCCAAATCTCGGTAACAGAAAGTTGCAGGTTGGGGGGAACCAGTGGGGATCCGTCGGCGCCCCACACCCACACAAGGCCGTGCCGTACAAGCAGAAAGTCTTCTGTGGCCCGCACAGAGAATCCTCCCTGCCCCTCCAACCTGCAAGGCCATTGGTCACCCGACCGGGTGCACGCAAGCCCTGTATCGACTGGAAAACCACCCGAACCCTTCCCTTCCGAAAAGAACGCGGCGACATTCCTTCAGTGACGCTTTAACACTTCCCAGCTGGAATAGCCGTGGCTTTGCCTTCGTTTTGCGGTTTTTCGCTGCAAAACCAGATGCATCTTGACCGCGATTCATGTGGAACAAGCCGTTTGTTCGTTTACCGCGCTTGGTGCTCGGACTCAGAAGCGTGAAGTTTCGCGCTACTGTGGTTGGCGAACCACAGCCATTTTTTACTTCTTGCATACAAACTTGCATACCACGGTTTCGCCCTTGCGACAAGCATATCTGGAAATGCGAGCTAGGGCTTCAATGCAGCCGATGTAAAGTTGGGCAATATTTCCAATCACAGTAAAGTTTGGCATATTTTGCAATATTCTTCTGCCCCTCAACCTTACCAGGATGGAGGAGGTTGTAGTACGAAGGATCCGGCAGGGCGTGGCTCTTACTGCTGCCCGCCCGAGTGAATGGAAAGGGCGCTACTGAGGGCACGTGAAATGTTCAACCTGCTCTCATGAAACGGTACCGGCAGACCTTCACCACCTATTATGGAGATTCCCTGGAACTAAGAACATTCGAAGGAAATGTTTGATGGCAGCAGGCCTAAATTTGCGGCAGGACACGCATTACCATCGGTGGCTCCATGTTCCTGCCTACCGCTCCTTTCTCCGGGGGGCCAAATTAGTTTTTGGATATAGATCGAACTCGCTTAATGTCTCCTAAACCTTGAGACTATTAAACAAACAATAAAGAACAACAACTGTACTTATGCAACCAGAGATTGGATTTACTTCTCCGAGGGTAGCTCATACTGTTGACTGGTTTAAAGCTTAAACAATTACACGTAATTATTGTCTCCATGGCGGCGTCATCACCGTCATCCCCAACATTTTCATCGTCCCGTTAATACTGTTGAGGAACTGGGCCCCGGGCCATGGCACCGCTCAGAACGCCTTTTATTCCACCCCTTCTTCTCTAACCACCAGTGGTGATAGTCCTATGCTCTTCGTCGACTTCTTTTCTCAACAGATACCAACCACTCAACATGCTCAATATCCCACACTGCCGAGTATTTCTCTCCGTCAGTGGCTTCCGCCCTGGCAAAACCGTTGCTACCTTGAACGAATGTGGACTCGGCCACCCTACATCTCAATTGCGGAATTCCGTATATTTCTAAACGGTTCCTCCCCCCCCCCCCCGACCCCGAAAAATATATTTCTGGCTTTCAACCAGGCATTCTACAGATGTATAGCAGGCACAACGGTACCTTTTTAGTTTTACCACCTAATAAAACCAACCCCTTTAAAAGGCCCGCCGAATATACACTGTAAATATTGAATGCGGCATTACGCGTTCGCGCTCTAAAAGGGCCCAATACGACAAAATACAACTATGCTTAATTTGAAACAACTAAGCAGGAACTAAACACAGAAGTTATTAGAAAAGGTTCCAAATCTTGCGCTGCAATGACTTCTTATGGGAAGAAGTGACATTACATGGGCCAGCACTATAAGCGTACTTTTGAGTGTGTGAAATCGCGTTGGCAAGTAATGCCATCAAGCGGGGAACTATAGGACACGCTACAATCGTACAGTCATGGGCCTCTGCGAAGAATTAGTTCGGCTGCCGCCAATCGCAGTAACAAGATTCTGTGATGTCATAAGAAAGTTGTCAAAAAGTCGCTAGGGAGTCACCACTGCCTCATATGTTCTGTTTGTTATCTCCGATATTTATTCAAGGTTAGCGATAAAATTAATAACGTTCTTATCATGACTAAGCAATTGAATGAACGTAACTTGTACTTTGTCTTTATGGCCCCTTCAACGACGGACTTCCGCCCAATACGTACCGAATAAGCTCTACCAGTCAACTATCAAAACTTGTTTCTAAAAGAAAAATTGGAACAGCCGGAACCGCCAAAAAAGCTGGAACAGCCAAAATATTTCTACAGCGTTTTGAATTCCTACTACAGAGCAGAAAAAATAAAAAAGTGCTCGCGAAAGCGGCAATTTTTTCTATCTTTTCACTCCGTTCAATGAAGCCCCTCAGAAGAATAAGAAAATAAGATTTCTTTCAAGGCTTAGTCAAGCACTCGATGTTAGAAAGTAAACCCCGAAAGGCCGCTGATCCGTCTTGCTCTGTAGGGCAGAGGCATGGTTAGACGCGGAATTATCCCAAAGTGGAAACTCTTTCGGAATGTCGTGCCCTGTGCCCCCAAATCTCGCCCGGCTTATTCGAAGCCAAATAAGAGTGACGTATTCGCAGTCTAATCTTATTGGGAGTATTATTCGGGGTCTTATGTGTCCTGGGCTATAACGCGCTTTCCAGATACTTGAAAGACAGCGAATAAGACTCTACATAAGAATGTATTAAGACTGCGAATAAGCCTGGTCCGAGACGTCTTATTCACATTTATCCTGACGGGGCTGGTCATTTTATCATAAAGATTGACCTCCATACCGTGAATAACGAGCGAAGAAGCCGTAAAAGTGGCGAACGCTGCCGAGCGGCGGCCGCCCGACCGTCTGCTTCGAGCAAATAAATGCCTTTTCCGCGGAGATCGACGCCGTTGGAAAGGCCGAAGGGAGAGAGGGCGGAAATGGTCGGACAACCCAGGCGCCGGAAGTAGCAAGGCCTACCTACTTTGGTGTGGAAGCGACGGCTGCAGCCAGCCACCGTTTTCTACTTTTGCTGTGAGATATGGGCGTGTGCTTCCTTTTCCGGGGAGCGCAGCTTTTTTTCTCCCTTATGCCACACAAAGATGGGCGAGAACGATCGTCTGCAGCGAGATATTAGTCCAGAGCAGACATAGGGTGGCCGAGCGCACAGTGTGAATGTGTTGAGGTAAAAACGGACACACCGACCAAAAGAAACCTAAAAACTTCAAAAGCGCTAAAAAGGACTAACAAGATGTTTCGGCCTCGCTACGGAAGCCTTGTTCATATGTGTCCCGACCAGACACGCATCCGTCAAAACCTCGACTTCGGTGTGAATGTGTGATCGTCTGCTATGTCGGCTGTCGCCGCAGTGAACACAAAAAGGCGGCACGAAAAAGACGGAACAAGCGCACTTCTAAAATAAGATCATGCCCATTAACTGAGCAACAACAAGTAGGTGCCCATAGTAGAACTGCAACGGGAGAGCAAAATTATACACAACACAAAGGATGCGCAAGTTAACCTTCTGACCGGAGGCACACCCCCGGCAACACACCCCTCGGAGCGCATCGCGTCATTCGCCGGGCCCGCTTTCGGCGCTGCGCGTAAGGCCCCATTTTAAGTCGTTCTGCTTACATCGCGGCCGCTCCCGTCGCAGCGGCTACGGAGCGGCCGCTCAGCTGATCGAGCGCCTACCAAACCCACAGCCTCCCACGCATGCGCCGCTGGGCCGTATCGGGGAATGCGACTCATCTCGCGCCGCGTCCGCTGAGAATGAAGGCGAGGCCGGGCCTCCTCCTGTGAGCGCTGCACGGGACCGAGCGGCTTTGAGCCATGGTCGGCAATACAGCTACGTCAGATGTTAACCAAGCCACACCAAGACTCAACCAGACTAACCCAAGCTTTTGCTTTGCGTATCCATTGTGAGCTGAGCTAAGCCGCTTCCATTTTTTTTACTTGGTTAACAGCCAGGCGAACGAGGCCCGGTGGCCCGCCCACCCCGGCCGCGTGATGAAGCTCTGCTATAAAGGATGGCGGATCATCGTAACGTACTTGTGACGAGGTCCAAATACGACGCCTCATTGTCACCATTTATCGAATTTATCCGATCATGGTTCGAAATACACGCTTGCACACGCCGGCTACGGCAACGAGCAGTTTTGCGCCGTGTTTCCTTCTTTTCCATAGGGGCCCCTCCAGTGCTCGTCTTGGTATCCGCTGTACCTATAGTATCCAATAAGACCGCTCTGTAACCTGACGTGAGTGTTTTCTATCACGTGCAGTAGTCCGAAGCTTATTCGCGGACCTATTGCAGCCAGTAAATAAGACTGGACTGCGAATAAGATTGCCAATAAGCACGTTTGTTCGTGCAAGCGGACCCAGGTTGATGACAGTTCAAACCGAAGATAAATTTTCTTTTACACGTTAAGGTTCGTTTTAAGAGAAAAAAAAAACAAGCAGAAATACTACTCCTTCGACCTAATAATTACATTCTCAAATCCCAGAGCCCCACTCGTGAAGGCGTTCCTAAGTTTCGGCACCTCCATAATTGCCTCCACATTCTTCGGCATGACTGGACTGGATAAGCGATGCGTGCTGCGTTTGGACCCCCGTCAAGAGGGGAAAGGCTTTTGGCGACAGAACTTGCTCCTGTACTTCGAGGTAAATCTTCCATTTGTATCCTGATGTAGGATGGGCAGAATGGTCAGCCAGCGTGTACTCGCAGCGTTTGAAAGCTCCAGCCGTTCACTCTTGTGCATACTTGTTCTTTTCTTGCCCGGTTATTAACGTGGCTGGAGCGCGCGCGGCCAGTCTTCTACGGCGGAGCAACCTAACAGCAGTTTCCATCATGAGCAGTTTCGATCATGGCGTGCTACACTGCTGAGGCGTGCTACACGGCGCGAGACGTGTATGCGCGTTGTTGTCCTAACACAGGTTCTATTTTTGTGCTCTACTCGCTTTTTTGCCCTCGTAATTACCTAACCAAATTCGCACAGTTGGTCATGCTGTGCGGTCGCTCCGGGCGTTCTGGTGAAGCGCACCTGTGGCGAATTATTAGGCTGTATACAATGATTTTAAATGAGGAAAAAACAAACAACAGTTGCTGGACCTTACGTTCTAAACAAAGATTACACAGGGTCGGCTTATTGGCAGGGCGGGGCGGTCGACACGATCCTCAAAGGCATCCCGGGGTAGGACAGCATCCCGCCAGAACGGAAAACAAATCGTTCGCACTTTTCAGTAAAGTTTGCTTCTACTGATTCGTTGCCACTTGAATTGTTGGGACGCCTCTCATATTTGCGAGCAAGAAAATATAAAATACTTTTTTGTAGCTGCAGACATTGACCCTGTTGTGATATAATTTTTGGTTAATAGGAATGCAATCTCTCTTATATGTTCTAGTCGGATGCCGGTGTTTCAGGTGCATTGAGTTTATATTTCTGGTCATATGGGATAACGCTTTCCAGGTAATCACGGTAAGTTATCTGGCGACATGCCGCTTTCAGCATGGTAGATGACTTCGACGTTTAGTTCACTGGAAACCTCAGGGCCGAACTGTTAAATTCTCTGGAGTGCATATTCGAGCACCACCTACTATGAAATAAGGCCAGATTATAACCGTATTTCTTCCCCGAGTTGTTTGTGCCCAGATTTCGGGCGTCCCGATAGACCCGATTACAAAACTCCGGGTACACGTAGGCACTTCTTATTGATCGTGAATACGAATGCATTTTGTCCAACTGAACGCTCTGAAAAAATGGAAACGGTTTAGATCAGCTAACCTTGCATATGCAAAGCAAAAGCTTGGCTTAGTCTTGTGAGCATTGGTTCCGCTTGGTTAACCTTTGATGTAGCTGTACTGCCGACTACTGCTCAAAGCCGTTCGGTACCGTGCAACGCTTACAGAAGGAGGCACGGCATCGCTTTTGTGATCGGCGAACGCGTTGTTTCTCTTTCACAGCGAACACGGCGCAAGATGAGTCGCATCGCCCAAGACGCCCCAGCGGCGCATGCGTGGGAGACTGCGGGTTTGGTTGCCGGTCGATCAGCTGAGCGGTCGCTCGGCCGCCGTTGCGACGGGATGCGGCCGCGAAGTGAGCAGAACGACTTAAAATGGGGCCTCGGGCGCAGCGCCGCCAGCGGGCCCGGTAGGTCACGCGATGCGCTTTGAGGGGTGTGTCGCCGGGGCTGTGGCTACGGTCAAACGGTTAACTTGCGCATCCTCCGCGAAACCGCCGGACGAGAGCAGCAAAGCTTTGTTTTAAAAGGTGTGGCACTGAATGGATATGTAGGTATTGTGGGCGCCGCCATGGAGCAAAGCGGCCGTAGCACGGGCAGGGCGTTTGACGGTGCTCCGCGTGGAGCACCATGCATCACTTGAAGCTGCTGCGGCGCTGTGCGAGGTCAATGCAAGCCCGCCTCCCCCCCTACCGCTGCCACACAGCAGACTCACTGGCTTTTAAATGCAGAGCATTTCTTTAACTTACATGTAGCGTCCGCCGTCCGTCCGCAACAGCTCAGCGCGCAGGTGTGCCCTCGCCCCCACTCCTCCTCTCCCGCATCACGCTACCCTCCTCGTTCTCAACAACAGGTCCGCACCCCTCCCCCTACACTATATAAAAAAATAATAGTTATCGGCGCCTGGTTTCGATCCCACGACCCTGTGGGCGGAACGCGAGGTACATGGTGCTCTTCCCACTGCGCCACAAAAGCGACACAGAATCAAAGGGTACGAACGCGCCTTATATCCTTGACTCATTCAAACTACGTCAAGAAGCTGCTGATACACGGCAGCAGTTGCATCGATCTCGTCTTCACCAGTTGCTGCAACGCACGACCACTGCTTAAAGACCCCTTAACAGTACACTTTAGCGACCACAAAGCCGTCGTTCTCAGCGTCCAATACAACGACAACAGCAACAAATAAATAAATAACGACTTACAACAACCTACTCCTTGCCTTCACTTCTTGCGTCACAAAAAAAAAAGAAAAATTGGGCCCATCTCTCCATGAGGAGGGACTCGAGTCGCAAAATCACGAAAGTAATAATTAATATATGAAAGAAATAATAATTAATAGTAATAAGCAATAATAGTTAGCACATTCACTACCACCCCACCACCACCCCCCAAACACTAACGTTAACGCAATACACCCACCCCCTACGCGACGCATTTACTCGAGTCCCCCCTCGTGGGGAGATGGGCCCAATTTTTTTAGCAACATTGTTTTGCTATTGAGCTCCATGAAACCTTGTGACGAACTGGGAACGGAGTTGCTGTTTCGCCGCTCCATGCAACGCGGACGCCGGCTTTTCGCTGAACGGGCCGTGAATCCCTTTTTCTTTGAAACTCACGAGTGATTCGACGTTCTGTCATGGGAAATATTTCCAGAGGACTGCGCTTCTGTGTCGTGCAAGGGAGAGAGAGAGAGAGAGAGAGAGAGAGAGAGAGAGAGAGAGAGAGAGAGAGAGAGAGAGAGAGAGAGAGAGAGAGAGAGAGATGATGATGATGATTCCTATTGGTTTCCCCTTTGAAGCGGGGTGCAGACATGTCATCTTACCAAAAAGGCCTAATATAACCATGTTTTACACTCTTGGTTTCATACTAGCGCTGCTTAGGGCAGGCACTAAAGCTTATTAGGCCCGGAATACTTTCTTTTCCCTGTTACAGGTGGTAACTGTCATAGGCAATATTCCCCTCTCTGCTTATCGTCCACCAGCATTCTAATCTTCTTTTCGTCCCCTCGACAGCCTTGAAGTTACCTTCCTCTCTGATACCCTTAAATCCTAGGGCTTCTGAAAGCCCAATATTCCCTTCATGTAGATTTGGATGGATACCCTGACATTCTAACACTATGTGCCGCATAGTTTCTGTTTCTTGTACCTGTAAACAGCGACGTTTTTTTTCGTAATTTTTCAACCTCCGTTAAATTTGGGACAGTTTAAGCTATCTCAAAATCTCGCTCCCCTTAGTTGTAACTGCTCGCTCACGGGGTTGCACCGGAGGCGTTTTCGGCGTGCACAGGACAGCCAGTTTTTGGCTTCGCCTAGCCATATAAAGCGTCGCTTTAAAATAGTCCAACTCACAGCAGACCGCTCAACTAAAAAGAAAGCATTCCACTGTGCAGTAGCGCTACTCGTCCGCTTGAGGCATCAGCAGGGTTTCCTCGACGTACGATAAAAATCGGCCGTATGCTTTCCAGGAAACCGATTGCGGGCGCTCTGTCATTGCACCAGTGCTGCCGAAGTTCGAGAGGTCTTCTATTAGGAAGAACGGGTACCGAGTACGAGTATTTACTGTATGCTTTAAAAAGCAAGCTTGAAAATCCTCACTCGTATTTCAATGAAGACCTCGTCAGTTTGGTATACACTATGATGAATTCGAAGAGGCCCTGAAATCTTTTTAGTTTTTTCAGAAGTCCTTCTGAAGCCGAAGTTTTTTACATCACGCTGTGGTGTAATTGCGATTTATTTAAGCTGTTTTAGAATGAGTTCGTTGCTGCAACTGAAACAAGCCGGCCAATAGCCGCCATGAGGGTCGAGTGACGTCGCTCAAGCTCACAAACTATGGCCAGACCGAGAAAAAAAACATTTTTTAACAAGTTTCTGCCTTTTGTGATGGCCACAGAACTGTACTATTTGGTTGGACACTATGGGATTTTATAACCTAAGTACGGGATGCACCTGGGGGCTGCGTTGGAAAACCAGTTCAGATTTGGAAAAAAAAACGTTGAAAACATAAAGCAGGGCGTCTTTAAACATAGCTCACGGACGCAGAAAAATTATTTGCCAGGAATAGTTTGACAAAGTAATCTCCTTAATGTTAACAACGTCCTGTTTTTCTTTCTCCGACAATGACAGATGGGCCAGCCAGTCTCCTGGGATGCGTGATATCTAATAACTTGCAGAGACCGATACACCCGGTAAAATACTGTATTCCATGACCTTGGCTCGGCTAGGATAACATTCCCTGTCAGAGTAGTCCCGTCACGTATTCTTTTTCCGGGCTGTCCCCGTCTCCGTGTCACTTGATCCTTTCATCGCCAGCAGACGCGTGTGGTCCGTGTTTACTCGTCCGCAGCCGTGCTCAGATTACTGCCGGGGAGCAGAGAAAAACAAGTGGCGGCCGCTTCCATTATCATTCACTCCTCTTATTGCGACGTTGTATTTTTCTCGGTTTTTCGTGACAAAAACATACATCACAGCTGAGTTTGTTCAGAAACTGCGGTCGGGCGAAGTCCACTCGATGACCGGACTTGTTATTGGTAACAAGGCTATAACAATGTGCGGAACAGGTTAATGGCTGTTATATTTTCGAAATCCAACTGAGTTTTGCCGCCGAAGATGCACCTGGGCTGTATGGTGGGCGCTGTTGAAGAGCTGTGCGTTTATATGCAAAATATTCTTGAAGAAATATTGAAGATAGTATGCCGATTAATGCCGCAAAAAAGATAGTCGCTGCAGCCCCCAACCCCCCCCCCCCCCCTCTTTCCCTCTGCAGACTTTGTCCGCCCTCCCACTATGACGCCATTGCCTCCAAAAATCTCCATTTAATATTGCGACCACGTGAATACGAATTATTCGTTGGAGACTCTTGCAGTTTTCTAGAGTCTAGGAAACAGGCCTACGGCAAACATCATTTGCTGGTTACGAGATTGCTAGTTACGAATCCCGAAACATCCCGAAAGCTTTTCACTGCATTTTGCGCTCTTACTCTCCCTATGAAAGCGTTTCGGAATTAAAACTGTCGCTTAATCTTCCGGATCTTAGCACGCACCGAAAATTTCTCCGTTGGTCGCTTTTTCGTTCTCGCTACTAATGCAATTCATTTTTTTCATCAACTCAGATTCTTCCCGCCAATTATGTGTCCACCCGCAACGACCATAAACGCCAAGTTGCTCCCTTACAGCAGTTAATACTTTAATTTCTCCCACATGTCACGTAACCTCCGGTGTACCACAAGGAAGCGTTCTTGGCCCCTTACTCTTTTTAATATACATAAATGACTTGCATAGATCTTCTCACACGAGAAGTTTCGCCGATGTCTGCATTATCTACCATTCAATTTGTAGTACTAATGATCCCCTCTCCCTTCGCAATTACCTGAACATAACTTCTAATTGGTGTACCACATGGCTAATATCACTAAGCATATCGAAGTGCAATGTTGTCTCTTTTACTCGTAAGCGTGAAAAATCAGTTTCGACTATCGCATTAATAGCACCCAACTGAATCGCGTTTCACCTTGCAAATACTTAAGCGTTATACCCACAGAAGGGCTTTCCTGGAGTAAGCATATCGACATCATCTGCGCCAAGGCTTCCAGGTCATTTGGTTTTGCGTCGTAATTTGTGGCATGCGCCTTATGACATTCGTAAACTAGCTTAACAAAACATACGTTCGACCACAGCTCGAGTTTGCGCCACCCATCTGGTCCCCATACCATCAATTTTTGATTAACAAGGTTGAAGCAACCCAAAATAGAGCTCCAAGGTTTATCTCAGGCAATTACGAGTACCCCTCAAGTTTAACAGAAATCTTTCACTTCACCCGCTGTATCTCCGACGCAACATTTCTATTTATGCCTTTTTCAAAAATATGTTTACAATGCAGCCCACTCAACGCTTCATTTTGAAGTTCCGGCTAACATTCAACGTAGGGTAAATAATCAACAGTTTTTCCCGCCAGTACGGCAAAACAGACGCATTTAACTTATCCGCTCTTCCCCTGGCTATCAGGCTTTGGAACGGTCTTCCTGATAACATTGCAACTGAATCTAAGCGCGACGCATTTCGTGACCGTCTTCAAGCTCACTTTTTCTAGTAATATGGTTCTGAACTGTTATTCACTGTTTTATGTAAATTTTGTGAAACCAATTTTTGCGTTTGAAGTGTCTGTTTGTTATTGCTTGTATTAGTTTCATTTTGAAGGATGTTGTTATCTGTGAGTACAAGATATAGCTCTGGTTATTCTTATACTTTACGTTCGTCTAGTTAAGCATGTGCTGCTGATTTGATGTATAATTTTTGTAAGGGTCTTTTTGTGTGCCTTATACAACTCTTGTTAATTTTGCACTTTTACTTGTAACGCCTCTTTCTCAATGCCCTGTTAGGGCATGGAAGGTATTTTAAATAAATGAATAATTATATAAATATTTGCGAGGACAAAAAATACCAAAATTCCCCTCTGGTATTGTCTATACAGGAGTGGAACGGTCTTCTTCAAGATATTGTGTCTCTCACTGACACTTCGGCTTTCCAATCTGCGTTGGGTACGTTTTTAAATGTATAGGATGTTTTCAAATGTATGAGATGTACAAATGCCACTTTTGTCAGCCCTTTTGATTTTTTTAACACAAATTATATCTAAACCTGTCGCCCGCTAGTGCCTTCTTTAGTGGTGTCATGAACAAGACGTAAATTGCCCTCGTACTCTCTCTCTTTCTTTCCATTTTTTTTGTGAATTGAACCGTTTAAGCAGATATGTGTCTCACTGCCGTTTGTAGTTTGTCATCATATGTGTCGAGTTATACCTTGTTTGAATTGCACCCCCCCCCTCATGTAATGCCCTTCCGGGCCCTTAGGGCATTTAAAATAAAAATAAATGAGTAAGTCACCGTTTCTCTGAAGTTCAGCTAAGTATATGGGCAAACTGAAGTGCTTCATACCAAAACATTGCCATGCTGTTTACATAAACGATATGTGGTTTCACCCCCACCAACCGCTTCTCCTGCCTGTGTTTTTCTCCGTATTACGTTGTATTCTTCACAGTACAGCAGGACGGAGTTGTAGGCTGCCAACCAGTCTAAACAAAAGCTTTTTGCAGCACCGTCATGTCCCAAACAAAGAGCTAGATCCAGACTGGTAGGAACAAAATGAACTGGAATTCCTTTCTTCAAAGTTACGGCTTCGTGAGAGGACCGGCTAGAAAACCTCACGGTCAGGAACTTCCGGGAGACAAGGCAATCGACGTCTTACTGCGTTGGAGCTGAGCCTGCTCGTTTAATATTTCAAATCCCATCTAGTCGCTTTATAAAGCGACCTGAGCTGCAGGATTACGGGCACCAGCTTCCGCGTGCAGTGTAGATTTTTCTTTTGGCGGAGCAAGTCCAACTCCAATTAGGGACTTAAAGGTTTTCTACTTTCAGGTTTCCTTTTAAGTAGGGCCGGCAGTGGATTCTGTACGATTCGCTCCATAGGAAATTGAACATTTTTGTTTTGTGCGTGTACTGGAAGTTTCAAACTTTAAATGCATAGAAGCCTATCGGGAACATCCAACAGTTAAAAAAAAATCAAGCCCTATTACTAGACCACTGCATGGTTGAGATAGCTTTTTTCGAACTGCAAAACGGTTTTTTATGCTTTTCTTTTCTTAAACACCCGGGCATCGAGCGCAATGGAGCGAGAGTTGGAGTTAGTGAACATTCTAAAGTGATTTGTTACGAGAAGTTCCTATGCAGCCACTTTCGCAATAGCATTTCTGAAATTTGGGAGTGCAGATATACTGTTTCTCTTTTAAGCGAAGCTGACGTGGATATGCTATTGTTCGATTTTAATGCCCGAAACAAAAACTGTCAGGGCTCCACGTGTACATGAAGTGCGAGGTGTTGGGATACAAATGTCCTGGTGTGTGTCCTATTAACACGCAGTCACCACTTAAGTCGTGCCGCAAAGAACCTCAGTTGGACCTCAAGCTTATAGGTGTCATTACTTAGGTATGAGCCTTGAGTAGAGTAGTTATCTATAGGCGCCATTTTTAAAATCGATAGATACTAAAAGCATATGCGTGTTTGTATCTGTTTTTCTTATCAATGACTACCCTCAACGCCTAAGAACAAATTTGCTCATACCTTTTAAATAAATTATGTGTCACTTCTAAATCGTGTGCCAGAAGTTTTGCTGGTCCTCAACCTTGAGAAAGAGGGGTGGCTCATGATTTATTTTGCATTTCTTGAATCGTTCGGCAAAAAAGCGAGGACACTGAGCGGTACGTACTATCAATCAACATGTGGACACATTTCCCTGCTGAAGTATTGCACGCATAAAATGTTACAAGAAACAGCAATGTTCCCTTTTGTACACGTTTAGTAGTGGTGACCGGCTACTACGGAGCTAACGCACAAGAAAGGGCAATTTTAGAGCACATGAGTATCGGTAAACAATGAAGGTACGCTGATTACGTAGTGGTTTTATGGCCCAGCAACCTTTCAATCCTAATGCGCCAAACACAAGGAGAAATGTATGCGTGAAGACAAAAAGGTCACGACCATATTAACTGCTGAAATTAAGGAGGTACCGTTGTGCATGCTATACAGCGACACTTTGCCTGACTCAAGACCAGAATTGGTGATGCTCGCACTGAGTCACGCAAGGTTTGAACCATAGGGAAGGTGGGTTTTTCATACTATGTAAGCACTGCAAGAGACACCACCACGAATTGCATTAGGTTTAAAATTGTTTATTTACATGTTGCACCGTCACTTTTCACTGTGGTAGTATTAGTTCTTGTCGTATCCATCTGTACCATCGTCTTGCTCATGCGTGACTGGCGGGCCCAGGTCGGTTTGTCCGGAGGCTTTCACATTTCTCGCAAAGTGGAACGCGTCAGGACGCGCTAGAACCGGCGGCAACCTTGAATATGCATTTGAGTAGGTCAGTCTACAATAGGTACTATTTGTAGGATCAGTAGAGTCTCATGTCGATAACAATGGTTTCTCAAAGGTTTGTTGCTTGGCAACCATGTCTACCTTCGCAGCGCCCTTTTTATGTTTACATTACAATCTCTTGCGTGTATAGTTTCCCCGGACTTAAAACGTTTCCGTACGCCATTTGAACGTTCGCTTTCTTCTGTGGTCGTACTAGAGACGCCGCTTAAAATTTAGACTACCTTTAAGTTTCACTGGTCATCCACCTTCACTGAGTGGGATAGCTAAGCAATTCCCACGCAGTAATTTTACTTTCTCCGCTTGTTTGCTCCCTGGAAGGTTACGTTTACAGTTTTACGCAGAATGTTTGACTTACACACACTCTTTTCTTATAGGCTCACATTTTGTGTCTTCCGGTGCTATTGAGTAAAATACGTTTGCCGTAAATTACTAAAAAAAAACGTAATGCCGTAGTTTACTTTCTCTCAAGAGAGAAACAGCATACAGTAAGTTCAATGCGTTGTACTCGGATTTACCTCATTTAATCAGCCCTTTTGTGTCTTCAGTGAATGGGACATACAAGCAAGCGGAGGTTTAATTTCAGACCGTCAAGCATTGCCACGTTCTTGGAACCATATTTTTAGCCGCTATAATATACCTTTAGCTCGCATTCACGTTCTCGCCTACTTCATGGAAGCATTTTAAAGCTTCTATTTTTAAGTAGCCTTTGGTGCTTGTGCGCCGAATGGGAGATGATCAGAAAAACTTCTGTAAGCCCCCCCCCCCCCCCCTCCCCCTAAAAATAAAAAAATACTTCTTGTGTTTTTCATTTCATCGCAGCAGCATTTCCGTCAACTACAAGTGATTCATAAGAGCCTGTTCGGTATTGGGACGAGTATAATCTCAGGTAAGAACAAGCCTAGATTTGACTAAATTAGTCAGACGTCTAATTTATAGCAAGTACGTGATTGGAAAGTTTCCCAGCACCCGCTTCGATCACGGGCTGAGAAGGTGCCTTCGCAATTTCAAAATGTCTGATCCCGGCTTTCGTTTTAACATAGTATACTTCGCCATGTTTAGCCGCCAGGTTAATTCGTATTATACGACACAGTCTTGACGCACGTGGATTGTCCGAACTTTATAATTAGATGCCTTGAGGGGAAAATATTCTGGGTAAAAAAGAAAGTCGAAAAACCTGACTGGTGCCCGAAGTAAGATAAACTAAACCGGCTTTCAGACGCATATAGCTGAATTTGACATTTGCAAGAAGACCACTATTAAATCCTGTTATCCAGTCCTCTACATACTTTCCTTCATATTCATTGTCGCCAAGATGTGCACGGAATCTTGCCGAATCTTCCTCATGATTGCCTAGGCTTGGCTCACCTCCGCTGACTTACGAACACCCAGCGAAATGCCACGAAAATAAGAAAGACCTGAAAGACTTTTTCCCTGTTGTTTTGTAATATATTTCCCTCGCGAAAAGAAACAACCAGAAGAGAAAAAAAAACAGTGCTCGCACTTCGCATTGTACCACCACTGCTAAGTCACTCGCACTCTGAAAGCTTCGTTCTCGTTGTCTGTTGCAAGCCCGGATCCTGATTATCGTGGCTCTCAATTCCAGGCGCCGAGTCAGCGCATACTAAGAGAAAGTGCTTTGCATTCCTAATGAAGCCGCCACAACAAACAGTTGGACGGACGCCGCAAAGCGCCTTTCTGTGTGCGGTTGGCTTCCGCGAGCCCGAGCCAATTCAGATGTAGGTGCAACGTGTAGAGTATGCAAGCCAGGGTTCTCTGAGCTTAATTTCCCACTAGACACCGTTCTCGCAGTGTTTGCCTATCCCTACTGGTATCCTCCCAACGGTGACCCTCTGGGTTGGGTTCCCATCTCCACCGGCTGAATCTTTCCAGGGTGAAAAAGATTGCCGCGGACGTCGCGGTAGCTGTTGTTCATGCGACATAGTTGCAAGAGAACGACCAAACCACGCACGCCAGCGGGGCACAGCACATTGCTCCTCTTTTATCACTTGACGATGATGGTTGGTGTTTAATGGCGCAAGGCCAACAAGGGCCAACAGCGCGAAAAGAACAAGTTATTTAACTGTTGATGAGACAGTAAATACTGAAACCTGCGAGTGGCCAGTAACAAAACACAATCGATATGGCTGGTGTATAGGGCACGAATGATTATGCGTGATAAGACTACAGCTGTAAAAATTTTATCTCTGCCAGGCAGACGGTATCCCCTGTTCGCATGCACTTATTAAAAACAATTTTTGGGGGTTACCCAAGCAGGAATATTGGTCCGTCCGTCCGTCCACATACAACATGGGTAAAGTAGCAGCAAACAAGACTAGTTGTATATGCAACGTATTGGCGTAGTTCGAGTCAATGTTTTCGCGTTTGTGTGCGTCTGTTGGGAAAAACCTCATGGTATTATTACCAAACATGGACCCGTGGAACTCACTAAACTCGCTTCGATATATAAAGTCGTTATTTCGTCTTAACCACGGGTAAAAGGCGCATTTATTTTTGGCTTGTAATGGTTGCTAAAATGTATGTCCGCGGGCATGCACCAACCGGGACCACCATTTTTTTTTCAACAGCGTTTGTTGCCTAAGTTGCTTTTTTTTTACCCGTTCGATCGTCGCGAGCCGTGGCTCCACTCAACGCTCTAAGATCCAGACGTCGACGATGATGAATTGCTTTTCTGTCAGGAACGCCTTACCTCCTTTCTGGGCGTTTACGCCTATGGGCCACACAGATATACTTTTTTGCCAAGCTAGGTCACTTTTCCCCCAAATTCCTGCGAGCATGCCGATAAGCTCCTTTTTGTTTGTTATGGGATGGGGCTATGCAATCTGCCCAAGGCGAGTTACGAGACCGGGCTCTCACTTTAAGATCTGACACATTCGATGGAGCCTCTGGCAGCTGGGCGTGAGCGAGAAACGATGAGATTTATAAATACGGACAAAAAAGTGGCTTTGTAGTTTAAAGTGAAGGTCTGGCCTCGCTAGCGCATCTTTAGCTTCAGGGCGTTGGGTAAACCGTGTAATTTATGCGGTTCCGAAGTTGCGACAGGAAGTTGCTCTCCGCAGACAGGATAACCAACATTTAAAGAAAGCGTCGCAGCAACAGCGTATATATTACGCGTGACGCTTGCCACTTTTTGTTTGTCACAGCCCACGCTGCTGTGGAATATACCAGCCCACTTTGACAAAAACTGGGTAATTTATATTCCGCGATCTCATCCAAACGAAACGAGTAAAGCAGCCACTGTCAGCAACAAATAAACCACGTGGACATTTACCTCGCCCCCCAAAATAAATTTTCGCATTCCTGGTAGATGGGACGTGGAGGCAGGGTTTTTCCCAAACCTGAACTGTGGGTCGTCGCACTTTGTGAATGCAACTGAACTGCGTGACACGCCAGAAAGTGTTTCTTCGAGAAAAGTGATGAAAGCCTAACGTATGTTACACGCCGTTTGGCCCCATAGTCGCGTCCAGAACTATACGGATGCTTACGATTCGCCAACAAAGCCAATGTGTTTATAAAACAATCAAGCCAAAAACAAGGAGGAAGCGCCTGCTAATGTTTCTGGGTTCTAATAACCTTTTCATATTTGTAAATTGGTACCTCAAGCTCGTGTCCATGATACCTCAAGCTCGTATGCATGAGTATGCCTGCCAGTGAGACTGTCTGCATCATGCCGTTGTTTTGGCACTTGAATTTGCATAGAAAACACTACAACTTTTCATTTATAAACATTTCAGCGCAAAAGGGAATAAAAACAAATGCTGTTTATAAGTGGCGGTTCTCTAGCCGCCACTATTTGCAGCTCCAGTCAGCACACTTCGCAAAGAAGAAAGCGGCCACTGAAGTCAAAGTAGGGAACGTGGTGCTAGTTTACCAAGGAAAGACACCGCGCCAGATGTGGAAAATAGCTAGAGTTCAGGAGCTCTACAACTGCACGAATGGTGTCATCGGTTCTTGTAAGACAAAGCTCCAAGATGGCATCGTATCAACCAAACCCACACATACACTTTGCCTTCTAGAAATTCGCCCCTAACCATTTCTGGCGGACAGTAATGTGTGGAAATTACCATTTTCTAGCTTCGCCGAAGCTTGAAGACGGAAAGAAACCCAGTTGCGACAATGAGGCTGAGCCCACAGCTCGCGCCTGGGGGCTCGCTCATCGCGGCATGGGGATCGTCGCTCGCTGAGTCTAGCCGCGAGCACCTGACGTTAGCGGTACGCCAAAGAAATTGCCCTTTTCTTTAGCTTCATTGATGAGCTTCATTTCACGGTTCAAGCTACACCTTGGCTCCACAAGCGGGTAGGTTAACAAAGCGCAATCTGTATCAATGGGCTGAAATCAAACGCACGCAAAAAAAAAGCATCGTTTACTGGATCGTGGATAAGTTCTTCGAAATTTGCTCGCCTTCGCTGAGGACAAAATCCTCCAGGTGGCCCATCTTTAGCAGTGCGGTGATGTCACTGCGTTGGTGATATAGGCCTATTTCTGTACCGAACGAAATTCTCCGGCAGTAAATCGACTTTCGATGTAAGACAAAGTCGCAGAACTCATTAGTTGGGGCTGGACAACGTCATATCGAAAGAATTAAAATAATTGTGCAGGAAAATGTCATTAGTAAAAAATGGAAGGCATGCTACTGTTAAGAGAATCGAATCGCGGAGAAACCGCATTTCAACTGGGTTCGTGTTGAGCATGGATGACATTTTGGACGTTTTCTGATACAGCCGGCGGCAACATGTTTTTGAGGATGGAAGCGGAAGACGCGGTATAGGTATCGTTCATTATTTGGCCAGGCAGAAGGCCGGACAAGTTTAGTAAAAGCTCCGAGAAATGTTTCTTCTCTTTTTCGCGTTTCGGGCACGTCATACCCAGCCGTGCTTTTAGTGCTTCCGCAAAAAAACTTTGCACGAAGCCACTCATTCTTGCTGTTTAACGCATAGCTGTTTCACAAAATTACGCCATTGTACGGCTGTCTGATCCTTCCGAAGACATCTCTTGAGGCGCGCACATAACCCAAACACACAATGAGGCAAAAATCGTCTAGTTAGTCTCTGTGAAAAGGCGGTACAGTGCTACACTTATTTTTTTGGTATCAACGTCTTTTTGCTGAAATGGATGGATGGGCATTTGGCATTACGCAAGAAAATAAAGAAATATGCGAACGGCAAGAATCCTAAACGGTTCCTGCATTCTTCGTATTAAGCTTTAAGCCAGTGGCAAAGATCATCCATTCCTAAAGAAAGTTGAGACCAGCGCTAAAGCTTTCTAAAATTAAAACTGTGTCAGATTCTTCGTTAATACTGCGTCCCCTTAACTAAAAGTGCGTCTTCTCGATCGTCAAAGTTTCAAACACCCAAAACGCAAACAAAATATGAACCCATGCGACGACTTCTCGTGCATTAAGAAACCTTTTTACCTACAAACGTTCTAAATGTATACCGATACGTGGTTTATGACCCAAAGGTTTACTATTACACTCCTTCTTCGTGATGGATGCGAGTGTTGTCTTATCTAGAACCATTCTGTTCTTTTTTCGCGATCGAGGTGACGTTTTTATACAATGGAAGGCCGGTTTCAGGCACGCGCTGTTTGTCCACAGATCCTATCAGAGCTGCTCAGTCGACCACCCGGTCTACGGAGACATGGGTTTTTTTTTTTTTTGAGAGGACGCCATTGGTGTCATTAAAAACGTTTTCGCTTTAAACACGACTGACAATAAGAATTATCGTCTAGAATACTGGCTGCCGGCGATGCGATCGTTTCTACCATCACGGATACAAGAATGGCCTAGTGGACGCAGCTAAGGCCCCAGTATAGTGTGAAATTCAAACCACCGAAAAGCCATTCCCGAAAGAGTCACGTGATATGCTAACCACTATACTGCAATTCATACTCCACACACGTCGCAGCACTGCAGTAACGGCAACTCCAAGGTAAAATAAAAGAAACTAGGGGCAGTACAAAACAAACAACAGTGGCACGAGGAAGACAAAAAATACGCTGTACTCACTGCGGCAGCACGCGAAGAACGCAAGTGATTGTCGAAATAAAACACAGGGGATGATTTTCCCAAGTGACTGCTCACACCTTACTACAGGCTTCGCTAGTGGGTAACACCTAACAAAAAATATCGTTAGCCTCAAGGTCACAGAGGATACAAGAAACATCCCTCTTCTCGGTTGCTTTTCAAATGACACGACAGGGAACAGTGGGAGATATTATGCTGGCGTTTAATGTAGCGGCTAACCATTAGTGGAAAACACTGTTTTCCAGAAACCTTGTCTCTTTGGAAAGGTGCGCTATGCATAAACTTTGCTGTACTGCAATTGCGCACAAAAGTAACGAAGACTGGAGAGAGACGACACGAGACAGAGCGCTTCAGAACATAAACTTTAGAACAAATAGCCTGCTTCATGACAGCTGTGGGCCCCAAATTGAAATATGGATATATGTGTCCGTCTATAGGTAGCATTTGCCCTGTGAGGTAACCAAAGGAAAAAAAAGGTAACTTATAAAGAACGAAAACTCACTCGAAACAAACCTATAAAATGGAACGCGTAATCTCAGGTAAGATGCATATCAACTGCAACCTTTGCAATCATAAAGTACCGCAAGGCATTCCTCAATGACGCAGAAAGCAAACGAGAGTAAAAACACAAGAAACAACAGCAATGGAAACCACGCGCGGGAAAAAAAGTGAGCAACACTAGTGCGCGTTTCCATTGCTCCTGACATCGGACAAACGGCCGTACCCCGAGGATGGCTGTTTTCACCCCGGCAATGGCGATCTGTGGAGCCTTGTGACATCCCTAGGCATTACGACAGACTTGGCTAATGGAACGTAAGTGAAATATGGCACAAGAAGTGCTCTTGGTATGTCCCACAGAAGGGTGTGGAAGGTGCGACCAGGTGGGTGAAAAATTCCACGCGAAAAGAAAGAGTTGGCGCCAGGTAAAAGCAACACACAAGGCACCAGCAAGCGCCATGTGATAATACGCGTGGGGCAACAAATCGATGACTAGTCATGGCGACGAAATCTCCGTGTCGGTCGCCCTGCTACCTCTTACGGACGAGACATTGCAAAAGGCAGCAGCCTGTTTTCTGATGACAACGTTACACTTGAAATGTTCAAATTCTATTTCCCTTTTACCACAGGTTTCTTTTTGTTTGCTTTGGCCAAAATTAACCATGCCTACTGGAAATATTAAATAACACTGCACAACAGCGACAAAGAACAAGGGTAAAAGATAAAAGAAGTCTTTTGGTGGAGAGCAAAAATACTCTTATACGCCAGAATTTTAAGTAAATTGACCAGGGTGTCGAACCAGAACCGAACCGAGCCGAAAACCGGTACTGAACCGGTATTTTTGACGGAACTGAACCCGAACCCAAACCGATATTTTTTGAGCACGCCGAACCCGAAGCGGAACTGAATCAAAAAAAGAAACAACGGTTACCGGTTCATGCCAAAACGGTTCGACCCTCCGTTGTGGATATTGCACAGTCAATTCAATTCAGGCCATTTTTTTCTTTCACGTACTATCAACTTCGTACCCGCTCGCGCACTTTCCCCTCCAGACAATTCAACACACTATCACGCTCTATGTAACAAAAATGGAAAGGAATGAGCACCAATATAGCAACGGTCTCTTGCTGCTGGAAACGCGAGCATAGTGCAAGCTGACCAAACGAAATGTCCTTCTCGGCAGCTTGCAGGGGATATAAAGCGACTTTTCCCTTTCCTAGCTGCGACTTTATTGGAGCAATCAGGCTGCAGGAGTGCTCCACTGCGCAACAGCGAAAGCCCACCCCCGATCTGTGCAAACTTTTTGCATTTAATAATTTCTTTAAAAGGTCCGGCACCTGCAACTTGTTAATACTTGACAAGTGGGACAGCAGGAGCTACTCAGTGGCTAAGCCGTTTCCTTCTGACCACAAGTGGCCTCCATCTCCGTTCCCCACGACCGTTTTTCTGAAGTAGATGGAAATCGAGAACGTCCGTGTATCGAGATTTTGATCCACGTTTAATATCAGAAGCTGGTTAAAATAAGTCTGCCGGCCTGCAACATAAGCTGCGCCTCGGAGCAGAGATATAGCACAGGGCATCAAATGCGCCGGTTTTATAAAAAATGTGTTTACGCGGAAAACAACAGAAAAAGAAAGGCGAATGACGTAGTTTTAAGATATTACGCAAAAAGTAAGTAAAACCGAATAAGGAAAAAAAACACCAAAACGTGGATATTGCTCTATACTTTTCTTTGCCCTGCCTTTTACAACCAAACGGGTCATCAATGCGAAGGAAGTGAGTTCCGTAGTCAATTTTTGAGGACAGTACAGTGGACAAGCTACGTTGTTTAGAGATACAAATAACAACAGATATGTCAGGGAAAACTGTTAAGGTGTGCACTTAATCCCTTGGCAAGAAACTGCAGCCCTCGACTTTGTCTTGGAAGCAGAAACAGTAATGAAGCAGATTACACGTGCAGAAAGGGAGCCCGTTACCTCACACTGTCCCATTCACCCAGCGATCATCTTTTCTGCTTGTTCTGAAGCTTTGTCTCTTTCAGACCTGCTTTTTTTTTGAAGGTGCACTTGTACTGACTGCCCAACTCGCTACATTTCTTCTACTGCTACTCGTCCCGGGCGGGAGTACTGCTGTGGACGAATTAAAGAGCGTCTACCCAAGCAAGTCCCATCTCATGCTCCGCGCGTCAAATTTCCCTTTCATTTTGTAACAGCACAATCTGTTGAAATCGAGAGCATGACTGAATCCCGTATGGCCGGGAGGGTACACTAGGAACAAAAAGAGACGCCGTCCTGCGGGGATATGACGTGCAGGTGGCCCACGTTCCAGCCAAAAAGATGCGCCATGAGCTTGTGAGTGAAGGACCGCTTGCCCAAGGAGCGTTTCCCCGGTGCGGTATACGAGATACCTTGCGCAGACTCTAGCGGTGTGTATATCGGGGAATGAGGGAATTATAAGAATCGTCTGCAGCAGCACGCCCATGACGTAAAGAATAAGAGCGTCCGCAACAATGCTTTAGCCGGACACGCCGTCGTGAATGACCAGAGGATTGATTGGGACAACGCAAGAATCGTCGCAACAGCAAAAGTGACAGCATCACGGCTACATCTGGAATAACTTATCATTCAGACCACATCTAACACAGTCAATCGTAATGACGAAAATCTAAACCCGATCTACTTACGCTCTTTGCAGCGATTACTCAGGCCCACTTAAACGACCCACTTCTGGTGATGCAGTCATTGTGAACAAGGCTTCCGTGCTGGAAACCGAAACGTCAGTACGTTTTTTTGGACTGGTCGACGTCTCTTTTTGTTCCTAGCATAATCTTTATAAGATTCTGCAATGTAGCACACGGAACGATGGCCGGGGGTCAGGCGGTACGAAGACATACTGATTGTGATTCACACATCCAGTATAGCTATTGCAAAAGGAGTTGCAGTGGTCAGAGCAATAATGCAGTGAATGGCGTTAACTAAAGCTTACTTTCAACAAAAGTGTGGCAAACACATTCGATAAGGTGACCGCTAACAAATTATTCAAGGTGACAAAATAATCTAATTCATTGGTAGTATTTATGTGCCAGTTGAAGGATTTTTCTGTTTTGCTACAAATTTAAAAAATGTGCCCCATTGGTATTAAACGGTGGTATTTGAACGCGCCAGTACGCAGACCAACTTTAAAGGAGCCATGAAGAGAAAATGCAAGTTGGTTTTATTCGAAAGATTTCGTGTTTTATAGTGCCCCCAGCGCTTGTCCGGGTACAAACGGTGCTTTATTCACTGAGAAATTAAACAATTTAGGTTAAAATTTTGATTTTCCCGCTCAATCGTGCGTTTTCGTGGTCCCAAATGACATCACAGGAACCGACCGCTCTGCAGCCTAGAGTACCTTCATTCACGCATCCGCCGTACAAGGTCAGTAGTATTAACTCTATGGTACAGGGTAGAGACACGTATACGCTGGCGCCGCCATTTTAGGTTGCTCGCTCGCCGCCGAAGCAAGTCTTTGTGTCAAAACCGCGCTAAAATTATCGCCGCAACGCGGTTTACTGAAGCAGTTTGAATCATATTGTCTGTTTCGCGTTGCTAGGTCTCGTGGGAAACGAAAAGAATAACGCGTTGAGCCCGTTGGCCGAATTGCGCCGGCACGGGACCGTTCAAAGGTTGTCTCCACCCTGTACAGCGGTGTTGGTTTGTTCCCGCGTTTCTTTACGTTCCGTAACCTAGATGGCGCCACCATACCGTGGCAAGCGTTTGGTTTGTTTTTGCCCGCATTTAAACCTGGCTTGTTTTTGTTCTGGGAGAAAATATTCGTTCCCTGAAACAGTGCTCGCTCGACAAATGGGGTCACGTAAGACACCGTTGCTTGCGTCAATCGGCCAGTGTCGTCTGAGACAACCCCAAGCCCCGTAGTGCTGTGCAGCTAAACCAAGCATGCTGTGCGCAGTACGAACAGCAGAACGCATCAGTACTTCTATGTTTACATGTGCTTTCGTAACTTCCACTGTTTGTCCCATCATTCTTATTGCTTTGTAAAGAATGTGCCCTAAATTTAAGCGCAAATCGCTCGTTCGTCTAGTTTGTAAGCTCTACCTAATTTGCGTCTGCTTCTGCCAGCCTCCGCCAATCGCAGAGCTTAGCTCATGAGACATCATAGGTTCTGTTGCGGGAAATGAGCTGGTGGGTCGCATGACCATTCCCGTTTTTCCTAATTATGTAGCTTATTTGAGCGAAGTTTACGTTAAAAGTGGTGTCAGTATGCTTCTAACGAGACAATCTTTTGAATGAACCAAACTTGTGTTTTCTCTTCATGGCTCCTTTAGGGCTTCAAGGTTAGCGTGATGGGTGATTCCATAGCGTTGATTGCGATTTCAACAAAAAAAGGAAAGGGCAGAAAATATATCATCTCTTGGGGATGGATTTATGATTAGTCGCTACGACAACATTAAGTCCGGACGGAAAAGTAGGTGGTAAATCGTCACCACTTCATCTGTTTTTCTATCTCTTAATTGTTTGAAGTTTTGCTTTGCAATTGCGCCACTGCCCTTGGAGAACAGCAGCACTTTGAATTTTTGTTTCTATTTTTATTTGACTTTTGTTTTAAACTACTAAATGTTTTTCTCTAATTTCAGTGATAATGCAACTCATCAAACCGATTCGCGAACCGGTTCAAGCTCCCGAACCGGTTCGGGAACCGGTTCCGTACGTGATTTTGTCGAACCGGAACTGAACCGGAACAAAATGACTTCGCTTGAAACAGAACCGTAACCGCACCAGTATTTTGTTCGGTTCGACACACTGAAATTGACAACATGTTTCCACAATCTTAGCGTGAATCACAGGGCACCAAGTACAGAAAGAACTTGGCGGTATACGGTTTTACTCTGTGTTGCCAGAAAGTTCGGCCCAACTGAAACGCTGTGCGAATAAAACCTGATATATTTTGGCACGGCAACCGATGAGAAAAGTTTTTGAATACACAACCACTGTCGTTGTCCGCGTATACTGAATTAGTTATCTGAGCTTCTGACGCTTACCTTTCATGTTTTTGAGCAGCCCCACACGTTAGTAAATGCGATAGCAGAAAAAAAGATGACATCTGAAGTTATCGTCCTTGAGAGTAACGGTCAAGGTGATGCCAACACAGTGACCGCGGAAATATCGCGCCGAGTACAAATTACTCCGGCCTGTACAGGTGACAATGCAAAGGCCATTATGTGTCGTTAAGTGCGCCTTCATTCGCCTTTGATCTTCCCGAACCACGAAGCATCTTTAGCGCAGGTTAAGAAGAAAGCGGGGGTCTATGCTGGTAAATATAATTGCTTGGCATAAAGAGCATTAAGGCTTAAAGCATGACGAAAAAATTCCCGCGCCTTCACGCGAGGGGAACACGAGTAAATGCAGAGCATCGGGGGTCGTTAACGCCGCGTAAAGTCGCGTTAGGGTGGGTAGTTGGGTCGTAGTTGCGTTGGTGTTGGTTTGGGGTAGAGAGAGGAGAGTAAAGTCGCGTTAGGGTGGAGCGAGCGTCAACCAAGGAAGGAAGGAGCAACGCAGTGACTGAAGCACGAGCGACCGCTATATTTGCAGCGCGCGCAGTAGAGGGAGAGCAGTACGGGGGGGGGGAGAGCGCGCATGCGCAAGCAGCGCGCGCCCTTCCACGCCCCACCGCGCTGCTATCACGCACCTGTTACGCCAAGACCGCGACGGAGCGAACGGGCTGACTACGACGCATGCGCGCGCCAGCTGCTGTTGAGAGAGAGGAGGGAAGGAGGAGAGGCGCACCTGCTGCGGACGCGGAGCTGTGGACGCCGTCCGACGCAGGAAGAGGCGAGGCTAAGAAATGCTCTGCATTTAAAACAGCTGCTTGGTGTTCATTACTGATAGACGAAGCGATCGCGCAGGAGCAACATTAGGACAGCGTGTATGAGTTACGCAGTTAACGCAACACATTGTTACTGCCTTCTTTCTTTGCTTTCTTCGATCATTTCGGCCTCGAACCTTGATGATCACCATATTCTCTAGCCGATACAAGAGCTAGGCACCTGGGTTGATTGCAGAAGCACAACCGTGGTTTTGATAGTACAGCAGTCGCATACGCCATATGGTAGCAGCCAATGCTGCTCTTTTATTGAATGGCGCTTCATAACATAGTAACGCTTTCGTAGTTTTTAAACTGCGGGTAGCCTTTCTCGGTATAATTCTTCTGTTACCCGGTGGGTGCCTGCTAAGTAGATCATTTCTCTATTATGGCCGGGAGTGATTGTATGTCATCAGCCGCGGCACCTAAAGAGCTAATCCACGGTATGACAGAGAATTTCAAAGACAAAAAAAACTTGCTTCGAGAAACAGGGTTTTCCCATCTCGGCTGAAATATAATCCAAGCGGAAAATAAGAGGCACCGCTGCGGGAGAAAAGAGGCGGGTAAGAAAAAGGGATCAAATGTTAGAGAAATTCGGCTGGGCTATACCTGAATCCTATCACGACCCGAACCCGATGCTCCGAAGTAGAAAGCAGACGATGCGCTGTCTCAACAAATAACGCTAAAACATTTCACCAGCATTAAAACGCAAAATTCAGAAACATACATATAGTAAAGATCCCAGATATGAAAGAATAAGACATAATTCTGTAAACTTCTGCTCGGCGAGTCGCGGAAGCAATACCATTTGCCCACGTACCCTGCGCCTCTCGCTGTTGAAGGGGGTTAGGTGGCACTGAGATCGCGCAGCCTGCTGAAACCGATCGAAAGCAAAAGAGAGAGAGAAGGAAAGCGAGAGAGAGAGAGAGATAAAGGGGGGAAGGAGGGAGCACATCCATTTTTGTTTCCGCATTGAGACTTCCAGCATTGCTGCGAACAGGAGAAACGCAGCTTTTTTTGTGGAAAGTGGACACTCACAAATCTAGCTCCCCTACACTTGGCTACCTGTGAAAGGCAGAAGAAGGGATGGAAAAAGGGAATATTGACAGACGGCTATTTATTCACATACTGAAAAAATTCCCTCGCACTTCCCCGAGGGGGAGAGTGTGTAAGTGCGAATGCACGGTTGTTGATTGCGCGATTACGGTGGATATCGTGATCTTGGAGTGGAGAGGAGGCGCCCAACATCCGCAGTCACTGAGCGGAGAGAGGAGGAGGAGAGTAGCGCCCGCCGTTACGGCGAGGGCTACACGAGCGCCCTCACGCGTCGGAATGCGGAGCGCCCGCTACGCGAGCGAGAGCTCTCCCGCCCGAAGTGGAGAGGAGGCGCCCAACACCCGCAGTCACTGAGCGGAGAGAGGAGGAGGAGGAGAGTAGCGCGCGCCCATCTCCCCCCGTTGCTAGGGGAGACGAGGAGGAAGACGAAGAGCGCGCGCACCCGCAGCTGTTGCTATGCGGACTACGGCGGCGGACGATTCAGGCTCGCTTAAGAAGTGCATTCGCACTTAAAAAATTGGGCGCAGCTGAAGGATTATTCGGTGATACTGCTAAGGGATAGTTACAAGGGGTTGTTTTGATGTCCGTGCGTCGGCCTTTTGATGACGCTACGTCGTGATTGTCACCTCATTACATATATCTATAACTCTACCTATAACGCTGTCTATATCTACCTATATCTAAGGATAAGGAGAAGAAATGGACGTGAGCAGGGCAGGGCATGTCATGCGAAGGCAAGATAACCGTTGGTCATAAAGGGTAACAGAGTGGATCGCTATAGAAGGCAAACGCTGCAGGGGGCGGCAGAAAGTTAGATGGGCAGATGAGATCAAGAAGTTTGCGGGATAAATTGGTCGCAGTTAACACAGGAATGGGAGAGGCCTTTGTCCTGCAGTGGGGGTAGATAGGATGGTGGTGGTGATGGTGATGATGATATCTATGTCAACATTAAATGGATGGAGTGGTGAAAGCACAAAATTTAGACTTTAAGAATGACCTAGGGCATGCAGGCCAGGAATCGCTGTAGGAACATAGGAGCGGCTTTTGCTCTTCAGTGACACAAATAAGCTTCTTATGATGGTGATGCGGATTACTATCCTTATGATGGTAATGCTGGCGACGAGTACGACGAAGGAAGACGGGGACGACGATGACGATGACGATTATCATGATATACGCTATCATGGGAACAGTTCTGAAACGCCATAGATGCACCTTTGCATTTATGAATCACGTTTCTTTGTCGATATCTGCGTTCGTCTTTCGCTTCTGGGCGCAATACTTCAAGGTTCGCTCAACAGAATCTTCCGGCCTCCTCATATCGTGCGACTATCAGTGGATCTTTCCTGATCTCTCGATCCCCGGCATGTGCCGAGTTAGGTATGTATCTCCTCTGCGACGAACGTCTTCGCAACTGATTCACGTCGCCCACGCGCTAACATGTGCACAACACTTCCTTCACGGCGTGCGCACCTGCGGCGATATCGAACCCACCCAAAGTTGGCCCTTAGCAGCGGTCGCTTCCGCGACAGAGTAATATTGATGATGAGGCAAGAGCGTGGCATCAACAGAAGCGCTATAACCAGGCAGTTAAGATGGTAAGCGGCATCATTCCAAATTTGTTAAAGACACGTCTTCAAAGATGAAATTTCAAGGACGATAGCGTTTGTTAAGCTGCATGAAGATCCGTCTGTCTGTCAATCGAATAAACCGCGCCACGAAAGAAATAGCTGGTGAAGGGATGTTTAAACACAAAATATGTATTGATATGACCACGGCAAACTGCACAGACATCTGCAAGGGCTGAAACATTTTCCCAGCATGCAACGCAGATGTAACCTCAGGTATACTTTAGGCAATTTACAAGTGCATAACCAAAGTGCAACCTGTTCTTTTAATTAAAGGCGCCGCACAGGCGAAATACAAGTGTAGGTCATTTTAAAGATTGCTTCTTTGGAATAAAACGCATACCACATTTGGAGCAAACATGATTTAAATAGGCGATATATTCATTGAGGATAATATAGAATGGTCATGCTACTCACCAGCTACTTTCCCACAATAACGTTACGAAGTATTCCGTTCCGGACGGCTTCGCTGATTGGCCGGGGCGACAAAGCCAAGCATTAATTCACAGCGATGGTAAGCATGCAGAAAAAGGTATTTATGCTTAAAATTTAGAATATAGTTTTTTTGTAGCAGAACGATTAGCGGAGTAAAAAATTACACCATCTTCCCGGAGGGGAACCCTGAGTAGTACGCGTAGCAGGCACGGGCCCATTAGTTTTCAGTTCATCATTTCCGTGAAGTTGAGGTACGTAGCTACCGTTATATTTACCGTTTGGTTTCCATGGTAACTACCACACTTTTTACTTACCGCAACTACGAAACGGGAAATTGCGTTGACCCCATGGCTGTTTCGCATACTACTCAGGGTTTCCCTACGGGAAGATGGTGTAATTTTATGGACGGGGGTGGGGTGTTAGAGTGGAGAGGCTATAAAGAGAGCGAGAGAGAGACGTTTTACGTGGTAGGAGTGTGTCTTTATTTAATCATTATCATCGTCATGTTCAACGTAGGTGACGTCGATCTGTGGTTGGCGTTCCGCTTTGATTATGACCACCTTATGGTATGTGAAATGTGAAGTCAAGGGCTGTTGTAGTGGATGAACCCTAAAGTTGCTGAAGATAAGGTCGATGCACGTTCCCCGGATGGTTGTGGGCTGCTTATAATCATGGCCCGCCGAGACTCGCCGACGACGATGAAACGTCGAAGACACGTGAAGCGTGCTCGCCTCGTGCCGGCCCAGGAAGACACCGACGACACTGTCGCTCCAGGAGCCATAGAAGGGACCGTGCGTTCAGCAAGCCGAGCATGTGCAGTGAGGGTGTGGACGGCGCAACAACGACAACTACAAGGGAGGGACATAGCCCAGACCATGAGATGCTTCGCATCTAAAAGTGTAAGGTCCAACACGCTAACATGTTTTAACCGCGTACGGCACTACTATTGCCTTGTGAACAAAGCGCCGTTCGCTGCCTGACAGGCTCCTAATGCACTTTAGAACCAAATCTTTTGAATAAAAAGTTACTACTTCTTTTAATGCTGGATTATTTGGACACCAGAGTTGTTTAAGCTCTTGGTTGCGGCGTTCATACGTGGAAAAAATACCAAGAAAATGCCGAGTGCCAAACTCTTCGAGAAAGAAGAAGCCGGCACTGCGCACTGCGCAAGTTAACCCGACGTTCCCCACGTATTTCAACAACCGATTTAACCCTGGCCCATCCCCCCTTGTGGGTAGGGGCCAAAATCTTTGAGGACATCATTATCATCAACAACAACTCGACGTAGAAGATGATCAATAAGATAGCGCATACCCCGAGGACTCGTGCTAATATTGCCGCCCATTCAACCATCCCTCCTTCGGTCGTGGTTCGTGTCTGCCATCTTGCCGCGGTGTAGCATGTTTCACCACTACTTGGTGATGGCTAGGGAAGGAGGTAGGACCCCGATTTCCATGTTTTACAATAACTGAGGCAAGAAGCTGTCGTTTCCACAGATATACCTTGGCCAGGCGCGTAATATCAAGTCTCTCTACCAGACCGCGTTCGCGATGGCCAGCAGTGAGATTTAGAGAACGAAGAAGATTTACACGGCGAGAAAGGAGACAAAGGCGAACGCAAACGCATTCAAAAGCTAAAGGATTCCTACGAAGATGTGCAGGACGGCCTGGAACCCACGACGCTTGATTACATCGAACAGTTCTGGCGCCGCTTTAGCATGCGCAGCGAGGGTCACTGCTTGGAGATTCTCAGAGCCGCAGTCAGCCGTCCTTGCGTCTTGTACAAGCGGCGCCCCCGATCAGAAGTGGGTCCCCCATTCAACCCCTGGATTGCATCCGTGCCCGACTCCAACATGGACATTCAGGTGATTCTCAATCACTATGCTTGTGCTACGTGCGTCGTCGACTACGTGAACAAGGCCTACCGCGAAATGTCTGACCTTCACAAGGCCGTGGCCGAGACAGAGGAGGAATGCGGGACATGGATTACCCCGAAGTGCTCAAGACGCTCGCTGTAAACATGGACAGGGCGGTCGAGATGTGGGCTTAGGAAGACGTGTGGTTTCTCCTCCCTCACGGATATGTCAGAGAAGAGTCGGGGAGTCGTTTACATTCCCAGTCCGGAAAACCAACAAGGAGCCCGAAGAACTTCTTCCTAGGCTGCCAGCTCTGCTGTTTTTCCAGCCTTGCACCAATATCATCCTGATCCAATTTTTTTAACAGTACCTGAGAAGAAAATAAAACGCAGAACACTAAGCAAAAGATGGGACGCGCAACTCTAAGCTCAACCAAAACAAAAGGCTCCAACAGGTGGCGAGCGAGAAGTGCGAAGGCGGCAAGATTGAATTGAGCCCACACCTATAGCATTCGTCCTGACAAAAGCGCGAGAGGAGGGAAAAAGGCGTGAGAAGTGGGAGGGTGATAGAGGACAATTGCCAGCGGCAGCTATTCCAGCGTCTTTCGACGACCTTTGCAGTGGAGCAAATAAATGCGCGCCGTTTGTGGTGCATTAGGCGAGCATTATCTATAGGATCGCATCATTCACAGACGCGAAATGGGGTTTTGGTCTTTTGATATCTGTTATTAATTCGCTTCTCATAAATGCATTGCAGCAACAATGTTTCAACAGAAACAGTGCCAGAGGTCACACATGTGCCTCCCACCGCTATTGGCCCGAAAAGTTTGGTCGCAACGAATGTGCGTGCTTATCGCTTCCGGACAGACATAGATCACCGTACCCTTCTATTCACGTTCCGTCCGTTGAACATCTAAACAAAATATGACATCAAGCAGTACACGCCGAATAGAACCATGAACACAGTAATCATGCAAGTTAGTATACTATGTTTAAGTCGACCCTTTTTTTGCCCAACTCGCCCTCTGAAAGCATCAGTCCGCATTCTAACGTCCGGTTTACCGGCGCTATAAAGGCTCTGCCGGAGCGTATGGTAGTACACACCTGCATTGGCACTCTCCGTGATCGCTTTCCGAAACTGCCGATCACCGTCCTTGGCCTATCTTGCGGCAAGAGACTGCCTTTCTTTTAACTGCATGGCTTGCTGCAAACTGTCTTCGCATTCCTAGGTCACCCCGCAAGGGAAGTAAAGCTGGCGAAGTTCAGGATTAAATTCAGCACCCCCTGACGGTGAGCGCCGCATTTTCCAGGTTGTTTTTTGTGGGCTAGTGCTAGGCTCTTTTAATGCCCGAGTGTCACTCATGCATTACTTAGCTTAGCTGGAGAAAAAAAAAACACGCGTTCCCAGAAAAGCGCTTCCAGAACCAACCGCCAAATTCCCATTGGCTGCGACAGCCGAAAAACGTACCCACTCCGATGGATCGGCCTGTGACGGTGCAGGAGCCGCCCGAAGATCACGGCTGGTTCAGCACCTGCAATGTGGTGCAGGACGGGTGAATGTGACAGCCAGACGTTAACCCGAACGTTACACTTTTGAGGTGCAGCATTATCGCACCCTAAGATGGATGTTTGGGTGTGAGGTTACCTGGAACGCGGTTGGGCTGATCGGCAAGCTCATCTCATATCAAGGGTGTAAATTTATGAGCAAATGAAATGTGAACACGAAAATATAAATATAGAGCACACAAAATTGCACGATACTGTTCATGGAGGGCTAATACTTTCGCTTTTGTTATACAGTAAAAGTTCGTTAATTCTAACTCGAAGGGGACCATAAAAATGTTTGAATTAAGCGGAGTTGGAATTAGCGGGGGGGGGGGGGGGGGGGCGCTAGAATGAATCGACATCGCG
>NW_027526225.1:120897939-120988905 GCF_048455015.1 Haemaphysalis longicornis
TTTCTCAACTTTGTTAAGGTAATTGAGCTTCGCATCAATTTGACTTGCATGAAAAGGAATCGCGCTAATTTCGTGCCGTCGTTGAAATTTTTGCGATCGCGTTCCATTTGTTCATGACTGTACATCGGTCTGACAGCATACGCAGTCAGCTATGGAGGGAATGACAGTGACGATGACAGCAGCCGCCAGAAGCAGACGCAAAATTTGTAATTTCTGTTTACCTGTGAGGCCAATGTATCACCACGCAATTGCTACCTCCTCACTCCAGGTCAGTGGCCACCAACGCTGATGCATGCCATCAGAAACCCACCGCCCAATTCACAACGTCCAACCAACTAGCCTACAAACTCACACCGGAGAGATGGTAATGACGCTGGCTGCAGTCGCTAGGAAATCATAGCAGACTTAAAAATCGGTGTTTGAATCGCAGCAAAATAGCCGCCCCCACTCATGCTTTCAGAACTCAAGGAGAAATGATCATTTCTCGCATTCCCGCATCATGAGAAAGCGTTTAGGTGCCGTTGTGACTGTTTACTGCGGGCTTCTGCCGCAGGGTGAGCTGCCGATGGAACCGGTCTATCCAAAGCTGCAACCGAAGTCGTAGCGGTATGCCCGGATTGCATACGGGGGTTTGAGCGTACAGCTATGAGCGTCAACGTCTGCAAGGCGGGTCCGTGAATGCAGACAAGACGCAGGCAGACGCGGCGTTCACACTTTGCCCACTGCAGCGAGCAAAAGAGAGAGCCGAATGAGGCAGCGACGGGCCTGGCCGCTGCCCAGCAACGGAGACCCCGCCATTCCCGCTTTCTTGCCAGGTCGGGGTTCTTTCATTCACTGTCGCCCAGAAACCGATACGGGCTTTCGCTGGCTCGGAATTCTTCATTCAGACACCCTTTTGTTCGAGGGGATTGTCAGGCTAGACGATCACTTCCCTTGCGATGAATTGAAGGCTTTCACGCAGAAAAACATATATCTTCAACAATCTCAATTTTTAAGGTGCTTTCGTTTAGGGAACAAAGAATTTCCCGCAGGTATTTGGCAAACTAAATAATGCATCAGCGCTTGCGTGTGGGGCTCTAAAATAGCTATATTTACAGAATAGTCTCTTGCCGCATTGAACATGTCTTACAGAAAACATTCGAATGAAGTCAGCAATGATAAACGCTTTCCGAAAGAACTAACTGCTAAGGTTAACACGTGCTCTCCAGAGTGATTTGGAAACGACTCTTTCACTTGTCTGGAGGTCGAAATAAAAGAAACTAAATAAAAAGATTAACACACAGTTCGCCGATCAGGACTTACACTACTGGTGAATGAAGCCCCAAATGTGTTGGATTCTCCAGGTCTTTTAAAAAGGAAAGTTTTGTGTGTTACCAAAAAATTAAGGGGCACTTCACCAACAAAACGTTGTGTTTCACCTGCCAGGTAAAGATTAAGGCGCATGTTACCAAGAGATTGTTTTTTTTTTTTGAACAGCAAACCCTCCATTCACGTTGTTTATCTTCGTGTGAAAGACTTCGAGGAGGACCGTCACTGCTAGAAGTGACCTGAGACCCATGAGCCACAGTTTAAATAATTTTGAAATGAGCACATTTTCACAGTTACCCTTTCCCCTAACTCCTAAGAGGTTTGAATTTGGGCTACAGAAGTGAGCGTCACCATGCCTGTCTGATGACGGCAGCTCTCCTGACATACTTTTGCCTTTTTTCCTTTGAAGTATCTGGGGAAAAGTGCGCCATTGTAAGGTTTACCCGAAATTCGACGTAATTAAGCATGTTCTGCTCAAAGTGCCGTTATATTCTTTGCCCTTATATTCTATCAGGCCGTTATATTCTATCAGGCAACCTAATAGCAACATAAACACTCATAAGTACCCTTTATTACCATCAGCCGTTGCACTGTCGAGTCAACTACCGGCGGACGCCGTCAACAGCACATCTGTACAGTGCCTTGCAATAGCCAAAATGACCTAGAATTTTAAAGCGCGATGAAGAACGAAAATTGCACATTTAGTATTTAGATAATTTCACTTTATCGACTTAAAGTTGACACTGCAAAGCACACTTCTGTCCATTTGTATTCATTTTTTGTTTTTCTTGCTTTTTACATACCTATGCTATCTTTAGATGAAAAGTTGAATTCATTGCAACCACTCCTGCATGGGACCTGAAGGGCCTGCAGTAGGTTGAGATTTTGTTTTAATTTTTTACTGGAAGTCCCCTTAAGGGCCCGGGAAAGGGGTATTACATAAGGCAGCGTCTGGAACCCCGCGCGGGGCACGAGATTTAGCCCCCTCGCAACGGCTCCTGCCCCGCGTGACGTCATAAATACGTCATAGTGACGTCATATTAACAGCAATTGTTATTATATTGCGTAGTAGAATACAAAAAGCACATTTTTTTACATTTTAATAAAAAATTAGGAAGCCACTCATTTGCTAGAAGTTTTATAAAAGAATTTTTTTGTTCGTTCTTGCGGAAGCCGCCGATGCTGCCGCTGCTGACGGTGTGGCGTATCCGAAAGTGCCGAAAGCCCTGAATGCCTGAATTTCTTGGGTCGACAACGTGGATGAAGCAGAGTTGATAGAGTTAGAAGCACTGTCAGAATGTGCGAGAACGTTGCCGTATGCGGGGACCAAGCCAGCCTTTCCACACGGTAGCGAAATCCGCTCTCGAGTAATGCTGACTTGTGACCGCCTGCTGTATGCCGATGGTACCTGCGTTAGATCTACGACATCGCGCAGCCGAGTGGCCCCGTTCGAACAACCCACGTCCCACGCAAGAAAAGACACCGTCCGAGCGTGATTATGTGAGCCTGCTGCGGCATGTCCGCGCGGCGGCATCTGCTATCAACAGTTTGCACCCCGGCAAGTTCAGAATGCTTAAATGGGTGGCCTGAAATCGCGGTATGTTTTCAAAATGACAGCAGCGCGGAACGTACAGTGCTCAGGACGTAGGCTAAGTGCGGCCACTGATATTTTACTGGTCGCATGTGCGCATTACAAGTGCAAACCACGGATAGCTAGAAAAGGTAATCATTGGTGTTCCCACACATGTACCGCGTACAACCCAGCACAGTAGTTTCCCCTAGATTAGCAAAGAAGACCCGAAAATCGGCAGTTTGTGGCGTTTTTTGTGTATATTTTCGAGTGGATTGAATTGTGGCTTAAAATTGTTTACCCGAAATACGTTTTGTGCGCGGAAAAGTCTGGTGATCATGAGCTTCTTGCATCATAAATGCATGGTATTCAGCGCTTGAAAAGATTTTTCAGAAGAAATTATTGCAGCTGTAGTGGTGAGCTATTTCACTACAGTAAAATGTGGCAGAAATACATCTGCGATACAAAGGATGTGAAAGAGTGAGAACATTGGGAGTCTCGTATCCCGTGGCCCAGATTGTGGCTGGGTAGTTTCCATCATGCATTCAGCTCCTCACATTGGCACACACATAATGCTACGACAAATTAGGAACTGGGTCCTCCAAAAGGTACACTAGCTAGGCGCTTCATGCCATAGCTGCTGCATTGGCATAACCTTCACGTCTCTGTATATGTGGCTATGTTGGCCAGATTTTACCGATTCCCCTCATGCAAAGGGACTTAATTCAGGACACCCAGCCGATAGGGTCAGAGAAGAAGCTGTACAGACGGCAACAGGAAGGGTATACACTTGGCCGACCATCATGTCTCCAGCATATGAAAACCCATGGGTTCTACGCAGGCTCAATAGTCAACGTCAAAGAGAATCTTAAGATGTGCCTGGAACGTGAAAGCCTCAGCGGATGGTTTGTGTCCATGGGTATGAGCAGCGAGCACACTGCAAATGTAATTGATAGGCAAAGGTCAAGTCTGTAATGGTGCGAGTTTAACCAAAAGAAATGGTGAAAAACACCCCAATTTCAAACGGCATTGATGAATATGGGCACGAGTGACGTCATATGGATGTGCACTGTAAATGCAGTTATCTGTGTGTTAACTGTACGTTAGCACTCAAGTGATACGATCAAACGCAATGGAGGCCCCACTTAAATTGCCCAGTTATGCTTTTTTTGCGGTTTGTTAGGTTGGTGGCTGTCAATTGCACAAAGAAGATTCTGTGATGTCATAGAGAAATAGCTGGAAAGTGTGTATGGAACTTCCACTGCTCTACACATTTTCTGTACTATCTTATTTGCTTGAAGTTTACAATAAAATTGATGTCATTTGTTTTTTGGGCAAAGAAGTCTTTTTAATGAAGAGACCTTGTATTTTTTCTTCGTAGCCTCTGTAACAGCCTGCCTGCTGTGCCCCTAAACAGTGGTTGCTAAACAAATGCGCACTTGCCAGCCAGCTTCAGGGGCTTGTAACGATTTACTAGGATTTTTCATGGCCAACATAAATTCCAAGGAATCCACGGTGGTAAACTCCAGGGCAGTGCAAGTCTCAAAAGAAGTTTGACAGCAGGACTGGACACTAACATAACCAACAGGCTTCATAGGTGGAAACCAGAAGCCCACCCACACAATGCCATGCAATAAGCCAATGCAAGTGCAAGCTCACAGTTGGGGATCTTGAAAACATTGTTTAGCCTCTCCAGCAATTGTGCGAGCCTGAGGTAATCCTGCCTATAGGTGGCCCTCATGTTTTCTAGCTCCCACAGCAAGCACATAAATGCAGTGACTGAGAAAGATGGTGGCCAAAGAGAGAAAAGGGAGTGGTTCCTGAACAAACAGCCCTTGATCATCAAAACAGCAGAAAAGAGCGCTGATGACTCCGAGTCCTCGGCTGGGGTGTCAAAATACCTTCTGGCCTACGTGTACAGTGCATTCACAAACTTTTCTTTAAAAAATCTTGCGATTACACACACTCCTTCCATGGAAGGGGTTTGTTTCCGGCAAGGTGGTTGAGTTGAAATTTGTGATTAGTAACAACATCAACTCGCCATTCGTCCCTTTCATTTACTAAAGCATGCTTCCGAGCTTCACTTCAAAAACCCTACTTTTTCTAATTTACGTATAAATGGATTGATTATGGAATATTCTTATTTACCTCTGCTCAAATAAAACTGTGTTATACCTTAAACGCTGTTGTGTCCATGCAGGCGTAACATTCTTCAATGATGTTGTGTGGGGTACATTAAGCTCAGTACTAATAAACTTAAAACCAGGGCAAGTGAAGTTTCCCCTATTGTTTCAGGGTATCCAAACTATTTATAAATTTTCGTAAGCATTCTAACTGTCTACCAATACTTTGGGGGTAACTCAACTCAGCTCGCCCTTTTTTCCCATGTCTTTATTATTGTTGTGCTCTACAAACACATTCCCAGCTGGAACATGCCTGCTGAATTTAGGGCCCAAACCATTCTTTTGCTATTTCACACGATTGCAGCTGTATGAAACATTGCTTCAATATATATTTCCAACAGGTCACTTAACTACTGTCAAAACCATATTAAAACATTAATTGCTATTTATAACAAACAGTATTCTAACATTTTACATAAAACATTTGGTGTTACCTCACTTGACGTTTTTGTTACACAGCCAGCCTGGTTCATATTTATCTAGGTATGAAGGACATGTACACAACAAATACCTTACTGCAATGCATTCACATGCCCGCCTTACAGCAAATCAGCCGTGACAGAAGCCACACGTTTTGGCTTTCCAGCAGAGCTTTGATGTCAACAAAAAAGGAATCTTTCTTGGCTTCTCTGCAGAGCTTTGCACTCAAGCAAAAAGATCACTTGGTTGTTTGGCTTTCCTGCAGGACTGTAGTGTAGTGCTAGAAGGCATCACTTGCTTATTTGGCATTTTTTCTGTGTATTGTGCAAAGAAACCCTTGCGTTTTGTTTGGAAAAGGAACTTCACACCACAGACTGTGCAGAGAAAGTAGAGCTACTCACTGACTTTTTTCACAGCCACGGAATTTTGGTAGAATCACTTGTCATTGACAAACACCATGTTTGCTTTCTGTCTGAAGGTGTGAATCTGGGAGAGTTGGTTTATATTTTGGGGAAAAATACAGCGACAATAACAGTACTGAAGTACAAGGAAAGGTGTGTTCGCAGCTTTTTTTGTCGTTTCTTTCCTGTGTTTTTTCATGAAGACTTGCTACAGTGCCTGATCAAGCCTGTTTTTGTCTAACAAAAATGTCAACAGCGAAGCACTTATCAATGCTCACATGCTGTCCATTGACACCAAAGCAGAAGTACGTTCACTGGAGTCGTTTTATTGTTGAAGCCTCTCCAGAATACATACAGCTTTCAGCTGTACTGCAATATTCACAAACACCAATAAAGACATTCACGTCCACATAGGTGTCTTCGGCTCCAGTTCCTGCACAAGGTATTAAGTACTCTCGAGAGAGGATAATGTCAAGTTGTACAAGAACCATTCCCTCGTAGATGTGCTCCATAACCTGTTTTTTAGGCTTGTTAGCTTAAAAAATAGTTTCAGTGCCCTGTTTTTTTTTTCAAGCTAATTACCACCACCAGAGAATGTGCTTTCTAGCAGTTGGGCTCTGCTGGGTATGCATCTTGCAAACAAAATATAAGACACTGCATTATGGCCCTTACGACTAAGCATAGTCACTTAAGCAATTAGCCGAAACAGTTTTTTACACAGCACAGAGTTAAAAAGCAAAAGAACATGAGATATCTCCTTGCAATTAGAAACTTTTACTGTTCACCCCCCTCCCCCAAACACAGAGCAGACAATTACAAGCTGTGAACACAAGTATTAACGTCAAGTTGAATTGCACAGGGTGCTCCGGATGGGTCCATTGATGTCACAGTCAATCAGAATTCGTGAATCCTCTGTAAGCCTTCGAGAGAAGCTCTCACCATTACTGGCCATCCAACTGAGTGGGCATGAAAGTATTGTTGTTGGTTATGTTGACTTCCAAGCCAAACACGAGTAAACAAAAAACTAGCGTACCAAAATACATAATCAGAACAGATGCAGGATGAAGTTTGTTGACTAACCGGGTTGAAGAAGGCAGAACGCAGTGGTGCAAAGATTAGGGAAATAAAATCCATGCGGTAATTGTGAACGAAGTTATGAAACGCTGCCAGACGATCAGCTGGTGAGGAGGGAGGGCTATTCTATCTGTCCCTTGCTACCTCTTTACTATAATTGAGCAGATAACAACCTTTCATTAAACTTGCTAGCTGGCAGTTCCACGTACCCTATGTAGAAAATTTCAAGGTAGACAAAACGTTGTTTCCTGTGCATTCAATAATGGCTGCCTATAGATTGCTTAGAATTCGCAGCTCATTTGAAGTCTTGCATATCATGAAAGCACAATAGTATTATTCGAAGCAACAAATTCGAAAAACATAGATGAACAACAAGAGCCACTTGTTTACCTTGAGCACACCAAACTTGAAAGCACTATTCAACACAAGTGTCGAGCTTGGCACAAATGGCGATCTTATCGGCCTGACTTCTCCCGAACTTGCACATTTGGAGCTTGAGCCTCCTTGCACAGGAAGCCAGCCAGTGAGCGGCTGGTTTCAGCGATAGCTGAGTACCTATGCTGCCCATGGACGGGCGGCTGCTGGGCTCTCCCATTCACCAGGCCACCCACGAAAGTGGAGCTGCGCTCCCTGCATGCAGCGTGCACGGGTCGTTTCGCGGGGTAGTAACGTTTCTTGCAGTACCCCGCGAGAAAAATTGCAGAACAGGCTACATGCGAGGACGGATTGCGTTCGACGATGCCCTGCGCTACCTGACGATACTTGATTCGTGCACACTGACGCCGCTGACACTGCGTTGCTCGCGTTATCACGTCATCAAAGTCAGCTACCTCGTTAGCCACGGCGCAAAGCGCTGGAAAACTGATCCGCACGTAATACGTTTCACGCCAGAATCAAAATACAAGGCTCGGAATGCAAGTAGCGATCGGAACAAGTAGACAACGAATGCAGGAGCATAAAGCCGATGGCACGCGAACTGCAAGACAATATGAAGCTAGCAACATGTTTAACGACAACAAAAGGAGCACGGAAAAAAGCTGGGCGAAGCAGCAAAATAGGATACGTTAGGCTTACCAAGACTAGCAGCAGCAAGTTCACGAAAAATACTCAATAAATAACTGCAAACAATCCTCCCAACAAGAAAAAAGCGCCTCGAGGCAGCCGCTGTGCAAGGCGAGAAGGATGTAACGTTGCGCAGGCTTGCGGTTGGAACCAAGGCCGGAATTCCCTGTTCTGTGCCGGAATCGCACATGGCGCACACACGTCGCCAACCTACGTCTTCAAATGTGCAAAAAAAAAAAAAAATAGTGACGCCACAGGAAGTCACGTGACTAGTTTAGTTTGACGTCACTTCTGCGGGGCAGGAGCCACCGCGAGGGGGCTAGATCTCGTACCCCGCGCGGGGCACGAGACTTACCCATTACATAAGGGGTATATTACATAAGGGGTGTTACATAATAAACAAAAAGTCATACCACCTCCTATGCGGATAAGCACAACCTCCTAGGTGTCGCGCACGATCACGACCTTTGGAGCTCCCATGTCTGTTTAGTAGCGCGGATAATCTACAGGAATGTAAAACTTTTCAAAGTTCTTTTTAGGAAACACACATTATGCATTCGTTTCAATATTGCTGCGGTTGTCACATCCGCCCTTTTTTTAGCTTTCGATCAGAGCGCCAAAAAAACTGAAGAAAACTTCAGGCAACAGCTAACTTGCACGCTTTTCTCGCCTTCCGCATTTTTCGCATCTCTTTAGATAATGCTCAACGCTTGGAAAACAAAGAAATATACCGAACCAAATAAACATTGCTGAGCAGAAATACGATTACGAAAAAAACATTATGTTGGTAATCGTATTGAAGGACATCAACAAAGGACAGCTAAGCTAATTCCCTTTATTCTGAGCTTTGAAACGTCACGTTGCACAAAGTTCCCGAAATTGATCCCGATATTTTTTCCGCCTTCTGCTTTTCACGTTATGTAAGTTTCGGGTGGCTGTTGCTAGAAAAAGACAACGCTTCTGTTAGACAGCCAACTGAAAAGCCCTTGACAAATTATTCGTTTGCTCACAGTGAGCATGTTTGCAATAATCTTTGCAATAGTGCGAGCTGTGCCGAGATGTCCTGAAGACGGATCGTCGTGGGACGCTTCCAAAATTTCGTCACGAAGGTCTGCGGGGATGACAAGTAGATAATTCGTTCTCGTTCCGGGGCTGAAATTCTTCTTCACGAGGACGGAGTTTTTGAGGCTGAATGCTGGTAAGTTCCGCTTGAACGCTCTAGGCACGGCGACGTTTCGTCCTTCGAGGTAGTCGATCATTACGCGCAAGTCGGGGTCGGCACGCTGCTGGGAGGCTAGGTCGCTCTCCGTAACAACCCCGAAGAACGCGCTGTCTTCATCGGAGTCTTGTGGTGGTGGGTCGACAGGGGCGCGGGACAGGCAGTCGGCGTCGGAGTGTTTCCTGCCGGATTTGTAGATGATTGTAACGTCGAACTCTTGCAGGCGCAAACTCCACCGCCCAAGACGGCCAGAGGGGTCCTTCAAATTGGCGAGCCAACACAGCGCATGGTGGTCTGTCACAACCTTGAACGGTCTACCATACACGTATGGGCGAAATTTTGAAATGGCCCATATGATTGCCAGGCACTCTTTTTCGGAGGCAGAGTAGTTTTAAATGCGAATGCACTTTATAAGCGACCCCAAACCATCCACCGCCGGCGGCGGCGGCGTCCGCAGTGCTCCTCTATATTTAAAAAAGAAACAGCATCCGGCGCCAGCTTTCGATCCGAGGACTTTGCGGCCGCAGCGCGACGCTCTACCGACTAAGCCACGGACGCCACGCTGCTATCAGTGTGAGTAACGCGCCTTATATCTTTAACGCATTCAAACTACGTCGTCAGCGGCGTGCGTTGGCGACTCAGCGGCGTTATAGCGGCTTGATAACTGCGTGGTGTACACGTGATACTACAAACCCGATGGAAGAGATGGAAGAGAAGGCGGCGAGGCGGTGGGCTGCGGGGGCCGAGCGCAAGCGCCGCAAGCGGGCCGACAACCGTGCATTCGCACTTTCACATTCTCCCCCTCGGGGAAATGCGGGGGAATTTTTTCTAGTTCGACGACGAAGTAGCAGTTAATTTCTTCAGCCGTTGTGACATGCGCGGGCGCGACCAACCTTTCGAGTTAGACTGCAAAGCCAGCGTCGATAACCTGGACGTGCTTCGTGCGGGGATGCGTACGCATGGCTGACTACTACGGCGAGGCAACCGTGCGTCGTGGATCGTCGACTGGGAGCCCCCAACCCAACGAGGTACCATAGATGCTCTTCGGCAGTGTCTTTATTTATTTCTCCTCCTTCGACAGACAACGACTTGCATAGGCGATTACCTTTTCGCACCCGCTTTGCTTTTGGACTAGGACGGCCCCCAAACCTATATCGCTGGCGTCCGTGTGCATTTCCGTTTCGGCGTTTTCGTCCAAATGAGCAAGCACGGGCGGGTTTTGCAGGCGTTGTTTCAACTCGCAGAATGCTTTTTCTTGAGCGTTTTCCCAGGCGATAGGGGTGCTATCTTTTGTCAGGCGCGTGAGTGGCTCTGCGATGCGTGCGAAGCTTACGACGAAGCGCAGGTAGTATGCGCACAGTCCAAAAAATCTTCGCACGCTCTTTTTGTCTCTCGGTCTTTGGAAGTTCGCTATGGCTGATGTTTTCGCCGGGTCAGGCAGGACTCACGTGGCGTTGACGACGTGTCCCAAAAACTTGAGTTCCTCGTAAGCGAAGCGGCACTTTTCGGGCTTCAGCGTTAACCCCGACGAGCGAATAGCCTCGAGTACAGACTCCAACCTTGCAAGGTGTTCATCGAAAGTCCGGGCGAATACCACAACGTCGTCGAGGTAGACGAGGCAGGTGTGCCACTTCAGGCCAGCTAGCATAGTGTCCATGACTCTTTGAAACGTTGCTGGCGCCGGGCACAGCCGAAACGGCATCACCTTGAACTCGTAAAGACCGTCCGGGGTTATAAATGCAGTCTTCTCTCGGTCTCTCTCGTCCACTTCAATTTGGCAGTAGCCGGTCTTCAGATCCATCGATGAGAAGTTCTTCGCGTGGCAGAGGTGGTCGAGGGCGTCGTCGATTCGTGGCAGGGGGTACACGTCCTTTTTGGTGATTTTGTTCAGTCTCCGGTAGTCAACGCAGAACCTTAAAGTGCCGTCCTTTTTCTTCACGAGTACGACCGGCGCAGCCCACGGACTTTTCGATGGCTGTATTATGTCGTCGCTGAGCATGTCGTCGACTTGAGTCCGGATGGCTTCCCGCTCGTGGGAAGAGACGCAGTACGGTGACTGCCGGGTAGGTCGGGCTCCATCTTCGGTTATTATTCGGTGCTTCGCTAGAGGTGTCTGGCGTAGTTTCGAGTTCGACGAAAAACACTCGCTGTAGCGACGCAGCAAAGCCTATAGTTTGTTCCGTTGTTCTTGCGGCAGCGCCGGATTCACGTCGAAGGAATGCGGGAACTTGAAGGTATTTTCGGGTGCGCGTTCAACGTCGGCGGCTGCGATCACGTCACTTGCTTGTAGCGTTTTTTCGAGGAATGCAATTGCAGCGCCCTTGTTTAAATGCTGGTACTCACCCGCCGCGGTGGCTCAGTGGCTAAGACGTTGCGCTGCTGAGAACGAGGTCGCGGGTTCGATTCCCGGCCGCGGCGGCCGCTTTTCTGATGGAGGCGAAAAACAAAAACGCCCGTGTGTACAAGATTTCGGCGCATGATAAAGATCCCCAGGTGGTCAAAATTAATCCGGAGCCCTCCACTACGGCGCGCCTCATCGCCTGCGTTGCGTCGGCGCGTTAAACCCCACAATCAATCAAATGCTGGTACTCCTCGGTGAAATTGGTGACCAAAACATGGGATTTGCGTTGCTTAAACCGCACAATGCCTCTTGCGACCGACACACCGCGGTCGAGAAGCAACCTTTGGTCACTCTCCAAGATAGCGTCGGCATCAGGAGCAGCACCTTCACAGTAGACGGTGATCATCAAGCTTGCGCGGGGTAGCAGGGTGACATGATCATCGGCGATCCTTACAGCTGCACGGTGTTCGGGGTTCAGTTCCGGCGTCATAGAGTGATCGGAGGAAAACGTTATTGACTTGGTCTGCAGATCAATTATGGCGCCGTTGTCTGTCAAAAAGTCCATTCCGAGAATTACGTCGCGGGAGCAGTTGGGCAAAACGACGAACACTGCAGGGTACGTCGTGCTGTCTATGGTGACGCGCGATGTGCACGTTCCACTTGGCATCACGAGGTGGCCTCCTGCTGTGCGTATGTGCGGACCGTCCCATCTGGTCACAACTTTCTTCAGCTTAGACGCAAATGGTCCGCACATTACGGAGTAGTCGGCTCCCGTGTCTAGGAGGGCGACTACATCAAAGCCGTCGATGGACACCTTGACGTCGGATGCCGCCTTCCTCGAGTTCTGGGTGCGTCGGGGCGTCGCATCTCGGCTTGTGCGTATTGACGGTCGGGCACTGTGCGTCGTCATTGTCGTCGTCTTCTCAGCGGACGTCTCGGTCAGGTCAGGTACGCGTCGCACCGTACAGCTGTCTTCGTGTTCGGGAGTCTCGTCAGGGTTAGGTCGGGTTGTCGGGATGAGGGCATGTCGTGAATCACTATCTTCGGCGCGTCCTTGCGTCGTTGGAGGGTTGCCGGTTTTTCGACGTAGAGCAACTTCACCTCCAGAAGTTGCTGCTTTTAGTTTCCCCCGCGTGGGCTGGGGGACCTTCCACGGGCGAAGTCAGCGTTGCTACGGCGGTTCGGCAATTGGTATGGGTAGGGCGACGGTGAACAGTTTAAACGCGCTGGGCCACGGCTGGTTTCAGATAGATACTCGTCGATCTCACGTGGTCGTTGGCCAGGGAGAGAGCGAGGTGCGTCGACGGAGAAACCACGCAGACCGAGTCTCTTGTGTGGGCAGCGACGGTAGATATGGTCGGGCTCTCCGCAGTGGTAGCACAGAGGACGATTATCGGGAGTTCGCCATACGTCCGTCTTCCTCGGCGTCTGGTTTCGGGCTACCGGGGGTCGGGCGGGTGACAGTGGGCGGCGGTACGGCGGGGCCTCTTGACGGCGTGTTGGAGCAGGGCGGGGCCGACGAACAGCCGCAGAGTATGTCATAGCTTGTGGCTCTCGGGGTACTTCGGATGGCATAGAAGTTCCGAACGCTTGTTGCACTTCTTCTCTAATCACGTCGGTAAGGGTAGCGACTTGGGGCAGTTGGGGCCTTGGGAGGAATTTCCGCAGCTCCTCTCTCACTACTGCGCGGATGGTCTCGCGTAGGCTTGCAGCCGGAATCCGCATGTTGTCGGTGTAGTTCGCATTAGCCGCGCCAACAAAATTCCGCTCGTACTGCTTAGCACGCATTTCGAGGGCCTTCTCAATTGTAGTGGCTTCGGTCACGAATTCGGCGACAGTTTTGGGCGGGTTTCGGACAAGTCCAGCAAACAGTTTCTCCCTTACACCGCGCATTAAGAAGCGTAGCTTCTTTTCTTCCGTCATATCGGGGCCCGCGCGGCGAAATGGTTGCTTCATCTCCTCAACGAAGATCACAACCCCTTCGTTGGGGTGTTGCGTGCGCGTTTCCAACAAGAGGGCGGCTCGTTCTTTTCGCACGACGGTAGCGAATGTTTTGAGGAATTCGCTCTTAAAGAGAGCCCAGTTAGTTAGGGAGCTTTCATGGTTCTCAAACCACGTTCGGGCCGTATCTTCTAGATAGAAGAAAACATGGCGGAAGGTTTCTTCGTCATCCCACCTGTTAAAGATGCGGACGCGCTCCACTTTCTCCAACCAGTCCTCAGGATCTTCTCCGGGGGATCCGCGGTACGATGGTGGTTCCCGGGGCTGCTGCAGGATGATTGGCGACGCTCGTTCTTGCACCATGGTGTTGGTTGAAGCATTCCTTCTCTTGGGCCCTTCTGGCAGAAGACCGAGCTCGGGAGGCAATCCTTGCAGTCGGAGGCTGGCTCTAGTTGGACTGGACTGGCGGCTTGCAGAGGTCGTCATAAAGGGTGCGTACCCCGCACCTCCACCAGATATCACGAAGCCAAGGACGATGCAGTTGTCTTGAAGGAGAAACAAGTTTATGGAGCGAACTTGTGCTCCCCTAACAACTCAAAAGAATACAGAGGCGGCGAAGCAGCGGTCAACAAAGTGACTTGCGTCAACGAGCGTCGCAAAATCGAATACCGCGGCATCTGCTGTGCAGGCTTTTATCTTTCGGCGCGAGAGTTTCTGGAACCGTCGATTCACATCCAGAACATTGTAGATCACCGAAGATTATTCTGGTCTAGCGGCGTTAGGACGAAACACTCTGCTTATCTGAATGAGATAGCCCGTGCGGCATAAAAATGAAGAATACGCATAAAATAAAGAACACGCGCTTCGCATGGGACACAGATAACAGATCCGGGCGCGGCCGGGCATTAAAAACAAACGATAAATAAACAAACCCGTATATGGTTCGCGGCAATAACGACATCACTGGAGGTGCTTGTGAGCTCTCTAAAAAGTAAAAAAAAGCAGCGTAGCAAACACATCCTGTAGCAAGAAGAAATATGAACCTTCAGTGACACCTCCCTGAATCAAGTCACCTCTTTGCGTAAAGTGTATTTCGTTGTACTTGTCCTCAACGGCGTAGTCATTTCTAAACACCATCGACACGTTGGCTGCTGTATTTCGAAGTCCACAACGCAATGAACACTAAAGTTTCGCTCTTTGGCTGCTTCGTGCAATTTATAGACGGCACGTGGAGTTCACTACACTTGTCTTAGTTTCGTAGCGCTAGCAGTAGGGGCAAAATGTCATTGCTAACAGAGCTAGGCGTCGTCAATGTTCAGTTCACGCGCTGTTGGTAAGTGCGCGGAGATGTCTACTCCCCACATAGCAAATGAACATGGTGCACAGAAAGCAAAGAAAAGGCATGGAGAACAAGTCTTGCTGGAGTTCGATGGCACAACTGAACACTTTTTCGTAGTGAACAGCGCGATGACTTGTTGCGACGTTTTCTGTTCTTATTTTTCCATCGAATAGGAGTATGATTCGGCCCCCTCCCCGCCTTAAGGCCGTAGCAAGGAGAGGGACTCCACGGAGGGTTAGGTTAGAGTTTCAGAGAAAGTTCAGGTGGCACAGGTAGAGAAGTGCCCCGAAAACTTTACGTGTGCAGATGTGTTTGAGAACGTCGTATGAATTATAAGTATAAGTAGAGTTGCTTTCCGATTGGTAATTATCTACGCTCGTAGCGGCAAGTCTAATTTAAAAATTTGCTCCCGTGCCTTGATAGATCAGGCATGGTGCTGATCTATCGGCAGCTGTTTTTCTGATAGACATGAAATGCGAAGGCGCTCGTGTCTCGGCACTCCAGCGCTGGTAAGCACCTTAGGAACCCCAAAATTCATCCGTAGCCAACTACTACGGTGCACCTTATTACCGAAGTTCAGCTTCGGCGAGTGCCGGCACCAAATCATAAAAAAAAATCTATTTTTCAAGTTGAAATGAACTTACGAAATCAGTTTTTGTGGGTCATTGCAATCCGTTACAGAGCCGATTTTTTTAGTGTTCATCAAAAGAAAAGCCAGATAAACAACCAAAAAAATCACACGAATCCATGTTTTAAGCGTCTAGATAAAGCACGGAATGCCATTTTCGTTTAGATGACAACCAACTGTCATCCATGATATGAGTACCGCGAATTTGATGACATCATCAGGCGAGCACCAACTTTCTTCTTCAGGGACAATAGTAGGCTGCCATTCATTATCTGCGAATGCCTGATGAATGCACTGCACCCCATTCTTACCCTTCGAATTATCTCTGCCTCATGGCTGGGATCCGGGGTAACTAATTGAACTAAGTAGACATATTCGCTTGCTACTTCCATTGCCTGGACAACTATCTCACTACGCTTTGCTCTCCCGAGGTTATTGAGCGTTACGTTAGTTTTCTGCATATTCATTTTCATCCCCTCGTTTCTACTTTGCTTTTCCAGTGCTTTGCCATCATGCTTTGCAATTAGTCGCCCGAGTTACTTAGCAAGGGACCTTCATCTGCAAAGGTGAGGTTACTGAGGTATTCTCCATTAACCCTTACTCCCACTCGTTCCTAATCCAATGTCCTGAATACACCTTGTAGACAAGCTGTGCATAACATAGGAGAGATTGTGTCTCCTTGTCTGACGCCTTTCCTTATAGGTATTTTAGTGCTCTCCTTATTGAGGACGACATTTGCTGTGGAGCCATTGTCGCTATCCTCTAGTATACTTCCGCACTGCTCGTCTACAGCCTGATTTCGCAATGCCTGAATGACTGTTGAGGCTTCAGCCAAGTCAAATGCTTTCTCATAATCTATGAAGGCTATATATAGGGTTTGAGTATACTCCGCCCATTTCTCTGTCACCTGATTGATCGTGTAATTGTGGTCCATTGTTGAGTAGCCTTTACGAAAACGAAAACCTCCTTGTTCATTAGGTTGACTGATATCTGAGGTGGTAGAAATTCTGTTAGGGATTACCTTAGTAAGTACCTTGTATACGACTGACAGTGCGCTGATCGGCCTGTAATTTTTCTAGTCCTTCATATCACCTTTCTTATGGGTTAGGATGATGTTCGCTTTCTTCCAAGATTCCGGTACACTCGCGGTCATTAGGCACGGCGTATACAAGTGTGTCAGCTTTTCCGGTAGTATTTGCCCACCATCCTTCGAGAGGTTTGCTGTTATCTGATCCTCATCGGGCGCTTTGCCCGCTTGCAATTCTTTCATACCCTTCTTTGCTTCTTCGGTCGTTACTGGTGGGATGCCTATCTCCTCTGAACTATTTTGTCGTTCGGCATTATCCTGGATGTCCCGGCTACTGTACAGATCCCTATAGAACTCCTCGGCTACTGTGACTATATTGTCCCTATTTGTGATGACACTGCCTTGCGTGTCTTTAAGTGCACACATCTAATTTTTCCCCACGCCAAGATGCCTCTTCACTGATTTCAGGCTGCCTCCGTTCTTTACACGATACCCAATCCTTTCCATAATATACTCCCGTATTTTAGGTGTATTACGCTCATTGATTAACTCCGAAAGCTCGGCTAGTTCTATTATGTAAGCTGGGGTGGACACTGTCATGATCTGCCGTTGCCTAATTAAATCTTTCCTCTCCTGGAAAAGTTTACCAGTATTCTGTATAGGATCTTACCTCCGACTTCTAATATACACTCCGTGATAATGCATGTAAAATTATTGCTCTTTTCTTGTGTCGTAAACCCTGCTTCCTTGGTTAGAGCTGAATATCAGCTCTGCATCGCCATACCGAATTCTTCCACTTTCCGTCTTACTATTAGATTATTGATCGGCTTCATTAGTACCAGCTTGTTACAGTTTTCTCTAAGGTAGAAGCTTGGGCGTGTTGGTACGACATTCTTCACGTCCTCGTCTACTTGCGTTGTTCAAAAGAAGACAGTTTTCTCGTTGACAGACTTGAACTGGGAGTAGTATTTCTAGTAAATAAAAATATGGCTGGTAAACTAGACGAATTCTATAGCAAAAACGAAAGGGTAGCTGTTCTTGTAATTAGCCGTAATAAGAGGTACTAATTCAAGGTGGTAGAGGGCTATGCGCCTACATACCGCCATGACAACCAGCTAGTTGAACTCTTCTATAAAGACGCGGATCCGGCAATGACAAAATAAAAGACACAGTATACCGTACTCATAGGAAACCTGAATGCTTAATAGGCAAGAAGAAGGATAAAGACAAGGAAATTGCGAACTGTGGTCTGCATTTTGGGAATAACAGAGGAGACTTATCAGTAGAGTTCGCAGAACGGAATAATCTACGCATCATTAATACCTTGTTCCGCCAACGGGAGAGCCGGAAGTGAACGTGAAGGAGCCCCAAGGGGAAGCACAAAAATGAAACAGACTTCATACTATGCGATAACCCTGGTGTCGTGCAAGACGTACAAGTGCTTGGAAGGGCAAGGTGTAGTGACCACCGTATGAGAAGATCTCGAATTAGGCTAAACTTGAGGATGGACCGTAACAAGCTAGCATTCATTCATCATCAGCAGCCTATCTACGCCCACTGCAAGGCAAAGGCCTCTCCCATTAATCTCCAATTATCCCGGTCCTGTGCTCACAGCGACCAATTTATCCCTGCAAACTTCTTGATCTCAACTGCCCATTTAACTTTCTGCCGTCCCCTGCCACGATTGCCTTCTCTAGGGATTAATTATAACGTATTAAACGAACAGAAGAAATCAACGCTGATGTTCAATAATCATGCCAACGAACGTGACTTCTACGTAGGCAACAAAATCTTGAAAACAATAAGTGATTACCTGTATCTTGGACAAGTCGTAACTGCCGATCCCAACCATGAAAACGCAATTACCCGCAGAATAAGCATGGGGCGGGCTGCCTTTGGTAGGAATTCTAGTCGGCTTCGTCTGTAACTAAAACGCTAGTATTTACCCTATGCGTTCATCAGTAATGACCTAAGGAGCAGAAACTTGGGTTCTCTCTAAGCGACTTCAAGGAAAACCTAGACCGGTCCAACCGATCTATGGAACGATGAATGCTAGGAGTCACACTTAGCGATAAGAAAAACAGACCCGCGTGGAAGACATTTGAACTCCAATTAAGCGAAGGAAATGGCCATGGGGGTGGGGGGGGCCAAGTCATGCGCATGAGGGACAACGGTGGACCATCCGTTTCACGGTGTGGCTGCCAATAGAATTTAAACGCAAAAGGCGTCGGCCAACGACTCGATGGAGCTACAAAGATGTAGCGGGAAATGGTAGACCCAACTAGCAGTCCACAGACGTGACCTTTGGGAGGGGCCTTCGTCCTGCAGTGGGTACAACCATGATGATGATGATGATGGTGACTTCGCCAGGAGCGTTTGCGTGTGCTTTAATTTTTGACTTCGCATTTGTGCTTGCACGTGCGCTCGACTAATTGCGTATAATTCCGGTGTTAGGAATGAGTCTTTGGGTTTTCTTATGATTGAGCGGTTAACCAGGCAAAATTGAGTGTGGGAGACAACTTTATAATTCCAGTTAATGACGGAAGCCTTTCATTGAATTAATATTACTCAGACACAAAACACTTACAGCAGCGCGGGTTTGTTAACTGACACCCTCCATCCACGTCCCCCGCATGTCTTGTAGTGTAAGCCTTTAATGTTCCTTGAGTGTTGAGGAAACGCAGTAGAGAAAGAAACGAAGAGAAATGAATTAGAGAAGAGCGACTCCTGTAATTCGCGCGTCAGTTCCAGCGACGCGTGTCAAAGTCGCAATTTAGCCTTTGTGCAGGCAACCACTTCCTGCGTATGACGGAGCTTTTAGTTTTATGTGAGCTCTAGGTGGTTTTAATTAATAACTTTGAAACTCCGGCCTGAATACCTGCCGGGCTGAGTGTGTCTCACTAACTCTTCACACACATATATGCACACATCGGTGAGTAAGCCACGGATAGTGTAAAAATAGTGCTCACATCTGTTGGACTCCTGCACCCTTTCATCATGATGCCCTGAGGTATACATGCAAGAGAGAAATCCTCGCTGCGGTAGAAAGTTTGAGTTGAGGTAACGGTATGTCTTCGCGTCGCAACTGTATTCAATTCTCTATAAAGTGACCCTAAAGTGAATTTGTCAAGCTCCTGTTTTTGCTTGCACTTCATGGACTCGCTCAAATAAACAGACTTTTCATTGTTCTTTCGGTCGATAAGGCAGTATTAATTTTATAAAGTCCGAAGGAAGAAAGACTGCTACTGTGATTAGATGATTAGCTGTGATTAGCTGATACTGTGATTAGATGACGTACAAGACTAGAATTCCTAACAGTTTTGGTTTCGATTCTCTGAAACAATGCGCTTGGCATCGGACGTTACCGTTCTCTGGGTATTGTCCATATCTCAGTAATTGGCATACCGCGCTTCTGTCATGTTGTCGGCTTTAAATCGCATCAGATAAACCTGCCAGCGGGGCCGAAATCGGAACAATCACTAGCCAAGGCGTACGCAATGGATTAACTCCCTTCGCGATACCGGAGACGCTCCAAGGCGACGCGCTTTCCCCCCACATTTGGAGCTTGCCTTGTTCGTGCCTGCGTGGTAACAGGCGTCTTCGCACCATTCCAAGTGTCGGCTCATTAATGACTGTGCCCGCAAACAGTCGGTGCTTATGGCAACAGTACGCCAACGAGAACCCACCAGCGCGTCAGTGTGTGTCTGCAGGCGTTCTCCGAATTCGCTCGTGGAGCAATGAACGTTACAGCGCATAAATGGTTAATTCAGTGTAGAAAACATTGCCAAAAAACAAACAAATCAGCTTCAAAAATTCAAAAACTGTGCTATCAGGGATTCGAACTTGCGAATTGCAAAACAATGCTCCTAGTGCTCCAGACCAGGTGGAAACCTAAGTTTACGATTTATAGCCTGTTTACACTTTTGTTTAGTTTTAGCATTTCAAGCAGCTTAGATGACTATTTCTTGCATAGCGGTCGTGCAGTATGCGTCCCCCGAATTCCCCCAAAATGTCATGTCTAGCGACTGTAATTTCTTAGACGGAAAAGCGTTCGCCGATGCGTGGTCGTGCTGCTGGCCGCTGTCCTTGTTCACCCAGCGCAATGAGTGCTTCCCGCACCATAGATTCACGCTGCACGATAAAATTTTCGGTTGGCTTTAATTGCTTAGTGCCTATATTAACGTCGCTGCCTGTCCTCCCGCCTTCAAGTGGCCTTAGGTTTCTCCACTAGCGTACCAGTCAGCGAAGCGTCGCATGTACGCTTGTGTGGAGCGACATGAACTTCGAGCTTGATACAGTTCACAAACTAATAAACTAAAGGCACATTCTTTCAGGCACTAACTTGTCGGGGCTTAGTTTCGACTGAGCGAATGAATGATGAGGACCCGCCGGCGGCCGGCCGACTAAACGCTGAGACGACTGATTCTGTCGGAGGGTCGGTGAGCCGTGCAGTAGTGCAGCTAGGCCAAGCCATCTCGTTTTGACGTAATGCGGAGCGCCATGGGAAATCGTCGAGGAGGATGAAGAGACGAGGAGAAGCATTTTCGAATTCATCTTAAAGCGAAGCGTTTTACCTCTACCCTCCAAGGGGTCTGTCACGACCATTGGTGTCTAGAGAAAACTCCTGCAAACAAATATAACAAGTTACTGGCACCGTCAGCAATTGAACCTGGGAAGAGTATAGAAACGGAGTGAGAGCCCGTTGTCTTACCGATTAAGCTACGAGCCCCCGCCGAGACGGGGGAGAAGGACCGTACACTCACCGGGCACATCTGCGAGTTTACCGACTGTGTTCTCGCCGAACCTTTCGCGCCGCTACGCGCTTCGCCCACAGCACGTGTATCAGCCGTGTGGGGGTCTTGCGCACGCGCTAGGAGTTATTAAAAATTAATGAAAACTCACACCAACTTATGGCAACTCACTTCTACGTCTCTGCCGCAGATCTCGTCGTCTCGTAGGCGGGGGCAGATCAGAGGACTTTTCTGATGGAGGCGAAAAGCAAAAACGCCCGTGTGTACGAGATTTGGGCACACGTTAAATATCCCGAGGTGGTCAAAATTAATCCTGAGCCACCCACTACGGTTCGCCTCATCGCTTGCGTTGCGTCGACGCGTTAAACACCATAATCAATGAATCGTGAGAAAGGGTGTGGTTAATTGCATTTCGCTTGTCTCTGGTTTCGCTCTTTGTACAGCCACGTATGTGAATTCAAGTGACGTCAGATGGGTGATAGTTGTAGGTATCGTTTACAGCTTCCCTTTGCAACCACCTTCACAGGTGCATTGGCACGCATTTATTCTACTGAATAAAAGCGCGTAAAGGCAGCGAGAGGGGTCGGTCTAAACGTTGCGTAGAGACTACACACTACAATTTGCGTTAGTAATCCTGCAATGCTTACAAATCGCTTCAGTGTCCCTTTAAGTGCTATCAGGAAGTGCATGATATGCTCTGACAACCTTGTCACGTTAGTCGCCGTTTGTAAAGTTCTAGTTCAGTCGAATGCGCCTCCGAGCTGATACGCACGCCACTGACGCATGCAGCGTAATTCTGCCTCTTTCTTTCTAATAAAGGGCCTTGTTTTTATTCATATTTGGACAAACGCCGCAAATGCGAAAACAAGCAAGGCCTTGAAAGAAGCTACATGACCTTTGTAATATTTAAAAAAAGTTAAAGAGGAAATAGCCGAACATTAAGTCTCCGAATTTACGGTGTTGGTAATATTAAAGTTCCTCAGCCGGTTCTCAGGTTTTGCTAGAATTTGAGCGCCAAGGAATAACTAAGCGAAAAACCAATGATGGGTTGACCCGGGCAAAAAAAACGCAGTACCAATTACAGCAACGTGAAATGGGGTCAAGGAAGGGGATAGAAGAAACAAAGTTCAATAAACACACACGACATGCCGTTGAGCGAATATGGAAGACAGGGACAGACTGAGCAACCGCAGGATGAGAGACGGGAATACAAAACGGGCATACGTTAGTGAAGGGCCCGACAGGTCATTAGGAGGGATGATGCAGCAGGCATTTTTCACCATCAAGGTCTCGTAGCCCTGTTTAATGAGGTGGGCGAAACCAAAAATCCGTTTTTTTTTCCAACTCGCACGTTAATACGACATCGCCAAACGAGGTCCAGAGACATATGCATACGTTGCCGTTGAATCCCGTCTGAGTACTGTTTCTCAACTTACAAGGGCCTAGAAGCCTAAACTGCAGAAAATGGGCGTACAGCCGCCTTTTCCTTTTTTTTCTGAACACGGTGTTATATGATTTTGGAGAAAAAAGGTTGCAATAAAAAGTCAAGATTCCGAGAGTTCCTACAAAAGCCGTCACCCGCCGCGGTGGCTCAGTGGCTAAGGCGTTGCGCTGCTGAGCACGAGGTCGCGGGTTCGATTCCCGGCCGCGGCGGCCGCTTTTCTGATGGAGGTGAAAAGCAAAAGCGCCCGTGTGTGCGAGATTTCGGCGCACGTTAAAGATCCCCAGGTGGTCAAAATTAATCCGGAGCCCTCCACTACGGCGCGCCTCATCGCCTGCGTTGCGTCGGCGCGTTAAACCCTACAATCATCATCATCATCATACAAAAGCCGTCACTTGTGAAACCTGTGCCCAAGCCCCATTTGCGTTATGCAGAAGGTTGGAGTTGTTCACGGACGTTAAACAGGTTCCAAACCTTTGCTCATGGTGGTTCACCCAACAATGAAAATAGTAGTAATCTTTTCGTGCTTCATACTCGGTACCAACGGTAGAGCGCGCTAGCCACTACAGCCCGGAAACGGGATTTCACAAATCGGTGCCTCCGGTTGGCAATAATAGAGTCCGGTTTCATGGGATCTTGAAACAGCGAACATATCGCCGAAGCTGCATTTGCATATAAGCGCACTCTATAGATATTGTCACGAAGACAAAGACGATGCAGTTGTCTTGAATGAGAAACACGCTTATTGGAGCGAACTTGTGCTCCCCTAACAACTCAAAAGAATACAGAGGCGGCGAAGCAGCGGTCAACGAAGTGACTTGCACAGGCGAGTGTCGTCGAATCGAATGCCCCGGCGTCCGCACTGCAGGCTTTTTATCTTTCGGCGCGCGTGGTTCTCGAAACGTCGATTCGCATCGAGAACATAGTAGATCCAAGAAGATTATTCTGGGCTGTTCACGTTAGATCGGAATGCTCTCCCTATCACAACAGATAACACATGCGGCACAGAAAGAAAGAATGGAACACGCGCTTCCCTTGGCGCAGAGATAACACAGACCGGCGCAGCCGGGCGGTAAAAGCAAAACACAAATAAACAAACCCAATGTATGGTTTGCGGCAATATGATATGAAACCGAAGCCACGGCACACACGCATTCATGCCGACGGCCCTAGGATAACGCGATCGGGGAAGAGTAAAACACATTCTAGCAGTGCTTTCGCTTGGCCGTATGAAAGCCATTCAACTTTGCAGATGAGTAGTCTGTTGAACTGAACGGAAACATTCACATTAGACTTATATCCTGTCGACTCGATGCGACGACGAACTTGGGGATACACACTGCCCGTTGCGTAAGACAACGTAGGAGGGATAAGACAATGCGTGGTGAGAACTTTTTCTCTCACAAAGCATTCCGTAACACATCGTGTTTCTTAGCGCGAGCTCAGGCTGGACAGCATCGAGAGGTGGCTGTTGACGCCCATACGGCATTGATAAAAGTCGCCCAAGAACGCAGATACATGTGCAAGCAGACAAGCAGCGCAAGTTACCATCACCGTTGAGTGTGCCATTACACGGCGGTAGGAATGACAGCAACGGAAAGTGCAAGAGACAGATCGAAGCCATTCGAAAGCATTATGGCGAATCGCACTGAAATGCGTCTCAAGCTGCTAAATTTCAAAGTCTTTGGAGATCGCGATTTGTAAACAATAAAGGTTAAGTATTGAACTGCCATCACACTCATAACATATAAGAAGTGCGTAGGTGTCTTTGGACTTCTTTTTTAACACGAAAGTGTTCTATGCCGGGGTCCACCAATATCTGGTTGATGTCACATCCGTCACGGAAACGACATCGCCAGAAAAACTAATATTGATGCGGCTGCGCCGGGATTTGAACCACGAGCTCTTCCACCGCATCGGGAGATACGAAACACGCTCCCGATTGCGCTATGAAACGACGCGTGAACTTGATGACACACGCGCCTTATATCCTTCCCTTCAGATGCTGCTGCCGTCTAGAAGAATGGAAACGAAGTAGTGCATCATGGCGCTAATGAGCCTCAACAGCTGGAGCTTATATGCCAGCGCGCCTCCGTGTACGGGGGACGCGCAGCGATACCTGCGGAGAAGCCTGTAAGTCAACGACCACGGAGTAAGATCGACGCCGACTTGCGGATGTCGCGCTTGTGAGGCGGTCCGCTGCTCCTTTCGCTGCAGCGGACCGTGTGTTCACCAAACGATTCGCTGACAACCCGTTTGGTTTCGTTGGCAAGGATGGTTTGCGAGCGCCTGTGGTTTCGTCGGATTTACGCACTGTTCCTGCGCGTGCGATCCAGTGTTTAACGTTCATACGTATAACGGTGCCATACAAACTAAATATAAATAGCGATGTGCAAGTGGCACGCGCCGCAAGAGGCACGCGCCACCCTAGACCTGAAAGGAGCGTGTGACAACGTTTCGCCACGCAAGCGTGATGCAGAATCTGAACGAGACCAGGTGCGGCCGCAAGACATTCGGCTACATAAAAGATTTTAGATGCGACTGCATCTCATTCACTCGCCTTGTCCCTCCATACGGCGTTGTTGTTGTCCGTCCACGCCTCTCCCCCATTCTCCTCGCCGTGCGAGCTGCGCTCTCCGCCGCTCACCCCCTCTCCTCTCCGATAGCGAACATTCTCTCGCGAGGGGCATTGGATTGGATTCGATTGGCTTGGCTTGGCTTGGCTTGGCTTGGCTTGGATTGGCTTGGATTGGATTTTGTTGGATTGTGTTGCGTCATAGCCGCGCCACGTTGCGTCATAGCCGCGGTCGTTCCAGCAACGGCGTTCGAATTTCGGGCCCGTGCATAGACTTGATCTTCGCTGCAAATTGCACGGTGGTCCCGTTACTTCACCATCCACTACCCGTACACTTCAGCGACCACAAGGCCGTCATCGTTAACGTTACGCGGCGTGTTAAATAAAGAATACATCATACGCATTCCTCACACGTTTCACGCAATTAGAGAATCAACCCAACGGAAACACCAAGTGAACCCCCAGGAATGCTAGCACCACTGAAGACAAGGCTGCGAAGCGGCGTGAACGTGATGCTGAACGCAAACGATTAAAGCGAGCAGCCGATTCCGAACTTCGTAAACGTGATACCGAACGCAAACGGTTGAAGCGAGCAGCCGATGTTGAACTTCGTCAACGTGAAGCCGCTGCCGTACGCTCCAGTTACGCCGCGTGTTAAATAAAGAATACATCATACGCGTTCCTCACACGTTTCACGCAATCAGAGAATCAACCCAACGGAAACACCAAGTGAACCCCCAGGAATGCTAGCACCACTGAAGACAAGGCTGCGAAGCGGCGTGAACGTGATGCTGAACGCAAACGATTAAAGCGAGCAGCCGATTCCGAACTTCGTAAACGTGATACCGAACGCAAACGGTTGAAGCGAGCAGCCGATGTTGAACTTCGTCAACGTGAAGCCGCTGCCGTACGCTCCAGTTACGCCGCGTGTTAAATAAAGTATACATCATACGCGTTCCTCACACGTTTCACGCAATTAGAGAATCAACCCAACGGAAACACCAAGTGAACCCCCAGGAATGCTAGCACCACTGAAGACAAGGCTGCGAAGCGGCGTGAACGTGATGCTGAACGCAAACGATTAAAGCGAGCAGCCGATTCCGAACTTCGTAAACGTGATACCGAACGCAAACGGTTGAAGCGAGCAGCCGATGTTGAACTTCGTCAACGTGAAGCCGCTGCCGTACGCTCCAGTTACGCCGCGTGTTAAATAAAGAATACATCATACGCGTTCCTCACACGTTTCACGCAATCAGAGAATCAACCCAACGGAAACACCAAGTGAACCCCCAGGAATGCTAGCACCACTGAAGACAAGGCTGCGAAGCGGCGTGAACGTGATGCTGAACGCAAACGATTAAAGCGAGCAGCCGATTCCGAACTTCGTAAACGTGATACCGAACGCAAACGGTTGAAGCGAGCAGCCGATGTTGAACTTCGTCAACGTGAAGCCGCTGCCGTACGCTCCAGTTACGCCGCGTGTTAAATAAAGAATACATCATACGCGTTCCTCACACGTTTCACGCAATCAGAGAATCAACCCAACGGAAACACCAAGTGAACCCCCAGGAATGCTAGCACCACTGAAGACAAGGCTGCGAAGCGGCGTGAACGTGATGCTGAACGCAAACGATTAAAGCGAGCAGCCGATTCCGAACTTCGTAAACGTGATACCGAACGCAAACGGTTGAAGCGAGCAGCCGATGTTGAACTTCGTCAACGTGAAGCCGCTGCCGTACGCTCCAGTTACGCCGCGTGTTAAATAAAGAATACATCATACGCGTTCCTCACACGTTTCACGCAATCAGAGAATCAACCCAACGGAAACACCAAGTGAACCCCCAGGAATGCTAGCACCACTGAAGACAAGGCTGCGAAGCGGCGTGAACGTGATGCTGAACGCAAACGATTAAAGCGAGCAGCCGATTCCGAACTTCGTAAACGTGATACCGAACGCAAACGGTTGAAGCGAGCAGCCGATGTTGAACTTCGTCAACGTGAAGCCGCTGCCGTACGCTCCAGTTACGCCGCGTGTTAAATAAAGAATACATCATACGCGTTCCTCACACGTTTCACGCAATTAGAGAATCAACCCAACGGAAACACCAAGTGAACCCCCAGGAATGCTAGCACCACTGAAGACAAGGCTGCGAAGCGGCGTGAACGTGATGCTGAACGCAAACGATTAAAGCGAGCAGCCGATTCCGAACTTCGTAAACGTGATACCGAACGCAAACGGTTGAAGCGAGCAGCCGATGTTGAACTTCGTCAACGTGAAGCCGCTGCCGTACGCTCCAGTTACGCCGCGTGTTAAATAAAGAATACATCATACGCGTTCCTCACACGTTTCACGCAATTAGAGAATCAACCCAACGGAAACACCAAGTGAACCCCCAGGAATGCTAGCACCACTGAAGACAAGGCTGCGAAGCGGCGTGAACGTGATGCTGAACGCAAACGATTAAAGCGAGCAGCCGATTCCGAACTTCGTAAACGTGATACCGAACGCAAACGGTTGAAGCGAGCAGCCGATGTTGAACTTCGTCAACGTGAAGCCGCTGCCGTACGCTCCAGTTACGCCGCGTGTTAAATAAAGAATACATCATACGCGTTCCTCACACGTTTCACGCAATCAGAGAATCAACCCAACGGAAACACCAAGTGAACCCCCAGGAATGCTAGCACCACTGAAGACAAGGCTGCGAAGCGGCGTGAACGTGATGCTGAACGCAAACGATTAAAGCGAGCAGCCGATTCCGAACTTCGTAAACGTGATACCGAACGCAAACGGTTGAAGCGAGCAGCCGATGTTGAACTTCGTCAACGTGAAGCCGCTGCCGTACGCTCCAGTTACGCCGCGTGTTAAATAAAGAATACATCATACGCGTTCCTCACACGTTTCACGCAATCAGAGAATCAACCCAACGGAAACACCAAGTGAACCCCCAGGAATGCTAGCACCACTGAAGACAAGGCTGCGAAGCGGCGTGAACGTGATGCTGAACGCAAACGATTAAAGCGAGCAGCCGATTCCGAACTTCGTAAACGTGATACCGAACGCAAACGGTTGAAGCGAGCAGCCGATGTTGAACTTCGTCAACGTGAAGCCGCTGCCGTACGCTCCAGTTACGCCGCGTGTTAAATAAAGAATACATCATACGCGTTCCTCACACGTTTCACGCAATTAGAGAATCAACCCAACGGAAACACCAAGTGAACCCCCAGGAATGCTAGCACCACTGAAGACAAGGCTGCGAAGCGGCGTGAACGTGATGCTGAACGCAAACGATTAAAGCGAGCAGCCGATTCCGAACTTCGTAAACGTGATACCGAACGCAAACGGTTGAAGCGAGCAGCCGATGTTGAACTTCGTCAACGTGAAGCCGCTGCCGTACGCTCCAGTTACGCCGCGTGTTAAATAAAGAATACATCATACGCGTTCCTCACACGTTTCACGCAATTAGAGAATCAACCCAACGGAAACACCAAGTGAACCCCCAGGAATGCTAGCACCACTGAAGACAAGGCTGCGAAGCGGCGCGTGAACGTGATGCTGAACGCAAACGATTAAAGCGAGCAGCCGATTCCGAACTTCGTAAACGTGATACCGAACGCAAACGGTTGAAGCGAGCAGCCGATGTTGAACTTCGTCAACGTGAAGCCGCTGCCGTACGCTCCAGTTACGCCGCGTGTTAAATAAAGAATACATCATACGCGTTCCTCACACGTTTCACGCAATCAGAGAATCAACCCAACGGAAACACCAAGTGAACCCCCAGGAATGCTAGCACCACTGAAGACAAGGCTGCGAAGCGGCGTGAACGTGATGCTGAACGCAAACGATTAAAGCGAGCAGCCGATTCCGAACTTCGTAAACGTGATACCGAACGCAAACGGTTGAAGCGAGCAGCCGATGTTGAACTTCGTCAACGTGAAGCCGCTGCCGTACGCTCCAGTTACGCCGCGTGTTAAATAAAGAATACATCATACGCGTTCCTCACACGTTTCACGCAATCAGAGAATCAACCCAACGGAAACACCAAGTGAACCCCCAGGAATGCTAGCACCACTGAAGACAAGGCTGCGAAGCGGCGTGAACGTGATGCTGAACGCAAACGATTAAAGCGAGCAGCCGATTCCGAACTTCGTAAACGTGATACCGAACGCAAACGGTTGAAGCGAGCAGCCGATGTTGAACTTCGTCAACGTGAAGCCGCTGCCGTACGCTCCAGTTACGCCGCGTGTTAAATAAAGAATACATCATACGCGTTCCTCACACGTTTCACGCAATTAGAGAATCAACCCAACGGAAACACCAAGTGAACCCCCAGGAATGCTAGCACCACTGAAGACAAGGCTGCGAAGCGGCGTGAACGTGATGCTGAACGCAAACGATTAAAGCGAGCAGCCGATTCCGAACTTCGTAAACGTGATACCGAACGCAAACGGTTGAAGCGAGCAGCCGATGTTGAACTTCGTCAACGTGAAGCCGCTGCCGTACGCTCCAGTTACGCCGCGTGTTAAATAAAGAATACATCATACGCGTTCCTCACACGTTTCACGCAATCAGAGAATCAACCCAACGGAAACACCAAGTGAACCCCCAGGAATGCTAGCACCACTGAAGACAAGGCTGCGAAGCGGCGTGAACGTGATGCTGAACGCAAACGATTAAAGCGAGCAGCCGATTCCGAACTTCGTAAACGTGATACCGAACGCAAACGGTTGAAGCGAGCAGCCGATGTTGAACTTCGTCAACGTGAAGCCGCTGCCGTACGCTCCAGTTACGCCGCGTGTTAAATAAAGAATACATCATACGCGTTCCTCACACGTTTCACGCAATCAGAGAATCAACCCAACGGAAACACCAAGTGAACCCCCAGGAATGCTAGCACCACTGAAGACAAGGCTGCGAAGCGGCGTGAACGTGATGCTGAACGCAAACGATTAAAGCGAGCAGCCGATTCCGAACTTCGTAAACGTGATACCGAACGCAAACGGTTGAAGCGAGCAGCCGATGTTGAACTTCGTCAACGTGAAGCCGCTGCCGTACGCTCCAGTTACGCCGCGTGTTAAATAAAGAATACATCATACGCGTTCCTCACACGTTTCACGCAATTAGAGAATCAACCCAACGGAAACACCAAGTGAACCCCCAGGAATGCTAGCACCACTGAAGACAAGGCTGCGAAGCGGCGTGAACGTGATGCTGAACGCAAACGATTAAAGCGAGCAGCCGATTCCGAACTTCGTAAACGTGATACCGAACGCAAACGGTTGAAGCGAGCAGCCGATGTTGAACTTCGTCAACGTGAAGCCGCTGCCGTACGCTCCAGTTACGCCGCGTGTTAAATAAAGAATACATCATACGCGTTCCTCACACGTTTCACGCAATTAGAGAATCAACCCAACGGAAACACCAAGTGAACCCCCAGGAATGCTAGCACCACTGAAGACAAGGCTGCGAAGCGGCGTGAACGTGATGCTGAACGCAAACGATTAAAGCGAGCAGCCGATTCCGAACTTCGTAAACGTGATACCGAACGCAAACGGTTGAAGCGAGCAGCCGATGTTGAACTTCGTCAACGTGAAGCCGCTGCCGTACGCTCCAGTTACGCCGCGTGTTAAATAAAGAATACATCATACGCGTTCCTCACACGTTTCACGCAATCAGAGAATCAACCCAACGGAAACACCAAGTGAACCCCCAGGAATGCTAGCACCACTGAAGACAAGGCTGCGAAGCGGCGTGAACGTGATGCTGAACGCAAACGATTAAAGCGAGCAGCCGATTCCGAACTTCGTAAACGTGATACCGAACGCAAACGGTTGAAGCGAGCAGCCGATGTTGAACTTCGTCAACGTGAAGCCGCTGCCGTACGCTCCAGTTACGCCGCGTGTTAAATAAAGAATACATCATACGCGTTCCTCACACGTTTCACGCAATCAGAGAATCAACCCAACGGAAACACCAAGTGAACCCCCAGGAATGCTAGCACCACTGAAGACAAGGCTGCGAAGCGGCGTGAACGTGATGCTGAACGCAAACGATTAAAGCGAGCAGCCGATTCCGAACTTCGTAAACGTGATACCGAACGCAAACGGTTGAAGCGAGCAGCCGATGTTGAACTTCGTCAACGTGAAGCCGCTGCCGTACGCTCCAGTTACGCCGCGTGTTAAATAAAGAATACATCATACGCGTTCCTCACACGTTTCACGCAATTAGAGAATCAACCCAACGGAAACACCAAGTGAACCCCCAGGAATGCTAGCACCACTGAAGACAAGGCTGCGAAGCGGCGTGAACGTGATGCTGAACGCAAACGATTAAAGCGAGCAGCCGATTCCGAACTTCGTAAACGTGATACCGAACGCAAACGGTTTGAAGCGAGCAGCCGATGTTGAACTTCGTCAACGTGAAGCCGCTGCCGTACGCTCCAGTTACGCCGCGTGTTAAATAAAGAATACATCATACGCGTTCCTCACACGTTTCACGCAATCAGAGAATCAACCCAACGGAAACACCAAGTGAACCCCCAGGAATGCTAGCACCACTGAAGACAAGGCTGCGAAGCGGCGTGAACGTGATGCTGAACGCAAACGATTAAAGCGAGCAGCCGATTCCGAACTTCGTAAACGTGATACCGAACGCAAACGGTTGAAGCGAGCAGCCGATGTTGAACTTCGTCAACGTGAAGCCGCTGCCGTACGCTCCAGTTACGCCTCGTGTTAAATAAAGAATACATCATACGCGTTCCTCACACGTTTCACGCAATTAGAGAATCAACCCAACGGAAACACCAAGTGAACCCCCAGGAATGCTAGCACCACTGAAGACAAGGCTGCGAAGCGGCGTGAACGTGATGCTGAACGCAAACGATTAAAGCGAGCAGCCGATTCCGAACTTCGTAAACGTGATACCGAACGCAAACGGTTGAAGCGAGCAGCCGATGTTGAACTTCGTCAACGTGAAGCCGCTGCCGTACGCTCCAGTTACGCCGCGTGTTAAATAAAGAATACATCATACGCGTTCCTCACACGTTTCACGCAATCAGAGAATCAACCCAACGGAAACACCAAGTGAACCCCCAGGAATGCTAGCACCACTGAAGACAAGGCTGCGAAGCGGCGTGAACGTGATGCTGAACGCAAACGATTAAAGCGAGCAGCCGATTCCGAACTTCGTAAACGTGATACCGAACGCAAACGGTTGAAGCGAGCAGCCGATGTTGAACTTCGTCAACGTGAAGCCGCTGCCGTACGCTCCAGTTACGCCGCGTGTTAAATAAAGAATACATCATACGCGTTCCTCACACGTTTCACGCAATTAGAGAATCAACCCAACGGAAACACCAAGTGAACCCCCAGGAATGCTAGCACCACTGAAGACAAGGCTGCGAAGCGGCGTGAACGTGATGCTGAACGCAAACGATTAAAGCGAGCAGCCGATTCCGAACTTCGTAAACGTGATACCGAACGCAAACGGTTGAAGCGAGCAGCCGATGTTGAACTTCGTCAACGTGAAGCCGCTGCCGTACGCTCCAGTTACGCCGCGTGTTAAATAAAGAATACATCATACGCGTTCCTCACACGTTTCACGCAATCAGAGAATCAACCCAACGGAAACACCAAGTGAACCCCCAGGAATGCTAGCACCACTGAAGACAAGGCTGCGAAGCGGCGTGAACGTGATGCTGAACGCAAACGATTAAAGCGAGCAGCCGATTCCGAACTTCGTAAACGTGATACCGAACGCAAACGGTTGAAGCGAGCAGCCGATGTTGAACTTCGTCAACGTGAAGCCGCTGCCGTACGCTCCAGTTACGCCGCGTGTTAAATAAAGAATACATCATACGCGTTCCTCACACGTTTCACGCAATCAGAGAATCAACCCAACGGAAACACCAAGTGAACCCCCAGGAATGCTAGCACCACTGAAGACAAGGCTGCGAAGCGGCGTGAACGTGATGCTGAACGCAAACGATTAAAGCGAGCAGCCGATTCCGAACTTCGTAAACGTGATACCGAACGCAAACGGTTGAAGCGAGCAGCCGATGTTGAACTTCGTCAACGTGAAGCCGCTGCCGTACGCTCCAGTTACGCCGCGTGTTAAATAAAGAATACATCATACGCGTTCCTCACACGTTTCACGCAATTAGAGAATCAACCCAACGGAAACACCAAGTGAACCCCCAGGAATGCTAGCACCACTGAAGACAAGGCTGCGAAGCGGCGTGAACGTGATGCTGAACGCAAACGATTAAAGCGAGCAGCCGATTCCGAACTTCGTAAACGTGATACCGAACGCAAACGGTTGAAGCGAGCAGCCGATGTTGAACTTCGTCAACGTGAAGCCGCTGCCGTACGCTCCAGTTACGCCGCGTGTTAAATAAAGAATACATCATACGCGTTCCTCACACGTTTCACGCAATTAGAGAATCAACCCAACGGAAACACCAAGTGAACCCCCAGGAATGCTAGCACCACTGAAGACAAGGCTGCGAAGCGGCGTGAACGTGATGCTGAACGCAAACGATTAAAGCGAGCAGCCGATTCCGAACTTCGTAAACGTGATACCGAACGCAAACGGTTGAAGCGAGCAGCCGATGTTGAACTTCGTCAACGTGAAGCCGCTGCCGTACGCTCCAGTTACGCCGCGTGTTAAATAAAGAATACATCATACGCGTTCCTCACACGTTTCACGCAATCAGAGAATCAACCCAACGGAAACACCAAGTGAACCCCCAGGAATGCTAGCACCACTGAAGACAAGGCTGCGAAGCGGCGTGAACGTGATGCTGAACGCAAACGATTAAAGCGAGCAGCCGATTCCGAACTTCGTAAACGTGATACCGAACGCAAACGGTTGAAGCGAGCAGCCGATGTTGAACTTCGTCAACGTGAAGCCGCTGCCGTACGCTCCAGTTACGCCGCGTGTTAAATAAAGAATACATCATACGCGTTCCTCACACGTTTCACGCAATTAGAGAATCAACCCAACGGAAACACCAAGTGAACCCCCAGGAATGCTAGCACCACTGAAGACAAGGCTGCGAAGCGGCGTGAACGTGATGCTGAACGCAAACGATTAAAGCGAGCAGCCGATTCCGAACTTCGTAAACGTGATACCGAACGCAAACGGTTGAAGCGAGCAGCCGATGTTGAACTTCGTCAACGTGAAGCCGCTGCCGTACGCTCCAGTTACGCCGCGTGTTAAATAAAGAATACATCATACGCGTTCCTCACACGTTTCACGCAATTAGAGAATCAACCCAACGGAAACACCAAGTGAACCCCCAGGAATGCTAGCACCACTGAAGACAAGGCTGCGAAGCGGCGTGAACGTGATGCTGAACGCAAACGATTAAAGCGAGCAGCCGATTCCGAACTTCGTAAACGTGATACCGAACGCAAACGGTTGAAGCGAGCAGCCGATGTTGAACTTCGTCAACGTGAAGCCGCTGCCGTACGCTCCAGTTACGCCGCGTGTTAAATAAAGAATACATCATACGCGTTCCTCACACGTTTCACGCAATTAGAGAATCAACCCAACGGAAACACCAAGTGAACCCCCAGGAATGCTAGCACCACTGAAGACAAGGCTGCGAAGCGGCGTGAACGTGATGCTGAACGCAAACGATTAAAGCGAGCAGCCGATTCCGAACTTCGTAAACGTGATACCGAACGCAAACGGTTGAAGCGAGCAGCCGATGTTGAACTTCGTCAACGTGAAGCCGCTGCCGTACGCTCCAGTTACGCCGCGTGTTAAATAAAGAATACATCATACGCGTTCCTCACACGTTTCACGCAATTAGAGAATCAACCCAACGGAAACACCAAGTGAACCCCCAGGAATGCTAGCACCACTGAAGACAAGGCTGCGAAGCGGCGTGAACGTGATGCTGAACGCAAACGATTAAAGCGAGCAGCCGATTCCGAACTTCGTAAACGTGATACCGAACGCAAACGGTTGAAGCGAGCAGCCGATGTTGAACTTCGTCAACGTGAAGCCGCTGCCGTACGCTCCAGTTACGCCGCGTGTTAAATAAAGAATACATCATACGCGTTCCTCACACGTTTCACGCAATCAGAGAATCAACCCAACGGAAACACCAAGTGAACCCCCAGGAATGCTAGCACCACTGAAGACAAGGCTGCGAAGCGGCGTGAACGTGATGCTGAACGCAAACGATTAAAGCGAGCAGCCGATTCCGAACTTCGTAAACGTGATACCGAACGCAAACGGTTGAAGCGAGCAGCCGATGTTGAACTTCGTCAACGTGAAGCCGCTGCCGTACGCTCCAGTTACGCCGCGTGTTAAATAAAGAATACATCATACGCGTTCCTCACACGTTTCACGCAATTAGAGAATCAACCCAACGGAAACACCAAGTGAACCCCCAGGAATGCTAGCACCACTGAAGACAAGGCTGCGAAGCGGCGTGAACGTGATGCTGAACGCAAACGATTAAAGCGAGCAGCCGATTCCGAACTTCGTAAACGTGATACCGAACGCAAACGGTTGAAGCGAGCAGCCGATGTTGAACTTCGTCAACGTGAAGCCGCTGCCGTACGCTCCAGTTACGCCGCGTGTTAAATAAAGAATACATCATACGCGTTCCTCACACGTTTCACGCAATCAGAGAATCAACCCAACGGAAACACCAAGTGAACCCCCAGGAATGCTAGCACCACTGAAGACAAGGCTGCGAAGCGGCGTGAACGTGATGCTGAACGCAAACGATTAAAGCGAGCAGCCGATTCCGAACTTCGTAAACGTGATACCGAACGCAAACGGTTGAAGCGAGCAGCCGATGTTGAACTTCGTCAACGTGAAGCTGCTGCCGTACGCTCCAGTTACGCCGCGTGTTAAATAAAGAATACATCATACGCATTCCTCACACGTTTCACGCAATTAGAGAATCAACCCAACGGAAACACCAAGTGAACCCCCAGGAATGCTAGCACCACTGAAGACAAGGCTGCGAAGCGGCGTGAACGTGATGCTGAACGCAAACGATTAAAGCGAGCAGCCGATTCCGAACTTCGTAAACGTGATACCGAACGCAAACGGTTGAAGCGAGCAGCCGATGTTGAACTTCGTCAACGTGAAGCCGCTGCCGTACGCTCCAGTTACGCCGCGTGTTAAATAAAGAATACATCATACGCATTCCTCACACGTTTCACGCAATTAGAGAATCAACCCAACGGAAACACCAAGTGAACCCCCAGGAATGCTAGCACCACTGAAGACAAGGCTGCGAAGCGGCGTGAACGTGATGCTGAACGCAAACGATTAAAGCGAGCAGCCGATTCCGAACTTCGTAAACGTGATACCGAACGCAAACGGTTGAAGCGAGCAGCCGATGTTGAACTTCGTCAACGTGAAGCCGCTGCCGTACGCTCCAGTTACGCCGCGTGTTAAATAAAGAATACATCATACGCGTTCCTCACACGTTTCACGCAATCAGAGAATCAACCCAACGGAAACACCAAGTGAACCCCCAGGAATGCTAGCACCACTGAAGACAAGGCTGCGAAGCGGCGTGAACGTGATGCTGAACGCAAACGATTAAAGCGAGCAGCCGATTCCGAACTTCGTAAACGTGATACCGAACGCAAACGGTTGAAGCGAGCAGCCGATGTTGAACTTCGTCAACGTGAAGCCGCTGCCGTACGCTCCAGTTACGCCGCGTGTTAAATAAAGAATACATCATACGCGTTCCTCACACGTTTCACGCAATTAGAGAATCAACCCAACGGAAACACCAAGTGAACCCCCAGGAATGCTAGCACCACTGAAGACAAGGCTGCGAAGCGGCGTGAACGTGATGCTGAACGCAAACGATTAAAGCGAGCAGCCGATTCCGAACTTCGTAAACGTGATACCGAACGCAAACGGTTGAAGCGAGCAGCCGATGTTGAACTTCGTCAACGTGAAGCCGCTGCCGTACGCTCCAGTTACGCCGCGTGTTAAATAAAGAATACATCATACGCGTTCCTCACACGTTTCACGCAATCAGAGAATCAACCCAACGGAAACACCAAGTGAACCCCCAAGATGCGTCGCATCTCCGCAGGGTTCCCCTCGCGGGAAGGTGGGGTAATTTTTTTTCTGTCAAACAGAACGGCGACCATCAGGATAGGGGATGAGAGGTCGGACACTGTCGAGCTCGGCGATAGGGGCACCCCTCAGGGGTCGGTCTTGTCGCCCCTGCTCTTCAATCTGGCCCTCCTGCCCCTTCCCGATCTACTCAAGCAAATGGAAGGCATGAACCACGCGTTCTACGCTGACGACATGACGGTGTGGACGGCCTGAGCCGGGTCCGATGCCTGGGTGGAGGAAGCCTTGCAGCGGGCGGCAAGGACCGTGCACGAGTACGCTAAGTCGTGCGGACTGAGCTGCGCTCCCCAGAAATCGGATCTGCTCATGATCCAACCGGGAAACCTAAGATGGAGCCGCTGCCGAACGTGACCTTCACCATCGACGGAACGGGCTCAAGCCAACTCAGCAGATTGGGATTCTCGGCCTACTACTTCAGAGCGACGGGAAGGCATACGCCGCCGTCACAAAGATCAAAACTACATCCGAACAGATACTCAGTATGATTCGGAGGGTATCTAACAGAAATCTAACAGAAACGGAGGCCTGAAAGAGGACGATGTCATGCGCCTGGTACGCGCGTTCGTCGTGTCGCGGGTTACCTACTCCGCCCCGTATCTCCAGCTGACGAAGGCCAATAGGGACACCCTAAAAACGATGCTTCGCAAGGCAACGAAGCAAGCACTCGGCATTCCCATATACTCGTCCACGCAAAGACTGCTGGACATGGGCGCCCACAACACGGTGGAGGAGCTCATCGAAGCCCACCCTTTGAATCAGAGAATCCGGCTCAGTCACACGGAGCACGGACGAGCCGTCCTACGCAAGATAGGATGGCAGATCGAGCCAGTACCCATCAAGGCAGCCCTTCCGGAAGACTGGAAGGTGAGCATTCAGACCAAACCCCTTCCCCGGAACACGACGCCGGGCAAGGACGACGAGAGGCGCACCGCGCAGGCAAAAGCAATGGCCCGGAAGCTGGAAGAGAACCCAAGGGTCCTCTACGCGGACGCCTCACTCCGAAAACACAGCGACCGTGCAGCGGCGGTAGTTACGTCCAGAGACAGGCTGATCGTCAGCGCGTCCCCGATGACAACAAACACCGCAGTTGCCGAGGAAGTGGCCGTGGCCCTGGCACTCGCACAGCCGTGCGTGGACACCGTGGTCACCGACTCAAAGACAGCGTACGGAGGCTTCCGCAGGGGAGTAATCTCCTCCGTGGCCCGAGCCATTCTATCCAAGTGCAAGCCACCGGGAAGAGCCATAGAGCTCGTGTCGGTCCCGGCTCACTCGCGGGTAGCAGGCAACACGATCGCTGACTACCATGCCCGAGAAATATTAATCCGGGCCGAGCACGAGCCGGAAGAGCTACCGCACCCGGTTACCAGCTTTCGGGACATTACCCGGATGTACCATGAGGAGAGGTGCAAACTGCCGGAACCACACCACAAACTGACTAGGCGTATGGGTTTTTTGAGAGTGAGTGAAAGTAAACAGGTTGCGATTGCGGGAGCTTCAGGTTCTTATAGTTGTCTGCTCACCCAAGTAAAACTAAAAAAAAAACACTTAATAGTAGGTGCTGGAATCTTCCTTTTCCTGGTCCCTGTATCAGTTCGCGCTTTAATTTTCTATGATGCACACTGACAAATTAGCTAATGCCAGTGTTGTCATATCGAACAGTCATAGTAAATGTGTAATTTGTTGCAGACGTTGACACTAGTTTATGTATTAAAGTTGTTGCTCCAACACTTGTCTCCAGCAAATGCTGCGCGTCTCAGAGATGTTGGCGCCTACCGATGCAAAAAATGCCCTGGCCTAAAATTTTCATCTTACGAAACGTAAAGTGGTGATAGGTAGTTCACCGTGAGTACAAGGGCACACAAAAACACGGAAAAGGGTAAAAGGATTGATTCTGTGTCGCCGTTTCTAAAGAATACAGCATGCTTAAAGGAGAAGAAATTGCTCGAGACTCCACCGTCTGTGAAACTGTGTTTCGCTTGCTCTACCCGTATCGCTGTATAACTCTACACATTTCAATGAGCCAATGCTTCGTGCCAGTCAATTTAATTCCTGCGTCTTAGCCCACCTGGTGGGTCATCCCTAGCTTTCGAAACATGCGCGGAGTGACCAATCAGCTGCAAACCAGAGAACGAAGTTCTCTGTTGATGTTTGCTTGTTGTTTTTGTGGAGTGCCCGGAAGACGTTACCGTCATCGATGCCGATGACCCTTTGGTGATCAGTTGCGCTCGCACTACATCTTATTCTAAATCACCATTAAACGTTCCGACAGCACGGCCCTTATAGTCTCCACATTGTCACGAAGGCCTCTCTCGTCTTCAGCTGGCGGTTAGGGAATCCCCCAGTTTTGATGTAAAAGCCATTAATAATTCGCGTTCACTTTTTTATACGTTCCCTACTTGCACGCCAGATTTTTGAGTTAGGTAAAACTTCTGTAACTGACGAAGCCATTATATCTGCACAGCACATACGGCCCTAAATCACAGGGCCAATGCGTTACTGGTATTTAAAGAGGGTTATCTGGCTTACGCCTATTATTAGGTATGCACACGTGGCCCACCCCACACTCAAAGCCATTTTTTTCCCTCGCAAAGCGAAAACATTAACCGGTATACGAGCGCTTTGTATTTCTCATCTCGTTAGTATAATTGTAGGCAATCAAACTGTGGACGCCGCCTATGGTTATGAGGAAAATTAGAAACATGCGGCAAATAAAAAGCCGTTTCATACCTTCGAGCTATGGATCTTTTACGCATGTTTCTCGTTTTTTTTATATATTGTGGTGTGGGTCATACTCCGACGATCCTCCGCACGCGGCTGCCGTGTAGACGGCGCCGGCGTGAGAGGCAGGCAAGACACAAAGGCAACCGACGCCAACCTCCAAGGGGGGGTTTATTCCCAAAGCCTCCCTTAGCTGGCTCCGTCTTCTCGGATCCCGTGTTGCTCGTGCGGCCGGAGTCGTTCGACTCCGCCGCTACCGTTGGACGATGGTCGGTCCAGGCTCGAAGGGGAAGGCGCCAGGTCGCTCCGCCGCCGCCGTCTCGTCCTCTCGTCCTCGCTCGGAGCGGCCGCCCGCCGCCACCGTGCTCGCCGAGCGCCGCAGACCAAGTCCTCCGCCGCTCCGCAGCCGCCTCTCCCCGAAGCCACTCCGCGCGCGCCGGTGGCGCCATCTCGCGACGCGCAAAGCGAACCCCTCTATTCTTGCCGTGGCCGTGCCGAGGCCAACGTTACTAGAATAAACTATTATTCTAGTAACGTTGGCCGAGGCCACGTTCTTGCCGTCTTGTTGCGCAATCCCGCGCAAGCCGCGCGGCGCTTCGAGCGCTGCCGCGTACCGAGTCGGGATCGCGGGCAGCCACAATCCCCACACTCCTCCTCCCTAAATACTCGACGCCACCCGCATTGAAACGGCGCCGCGAAGCACAACCTCAAGTTACCAAATACGCCAACAGACGTCATCCACATGCCAGTTCACCCTCAATGTTCGCCATATGATGCCGTAACCGCGAAGCTCGGCCTGATGAGCGTGCCACGCGTTGCACTGGTCCGAGTCTCTCACGGTTGGGAAGCACAGCAGGTTGGCAGGTCCAGAAGAGGCCGGCAGCCGCAGCCGAAGAATGCGGAGGTCGCTTGCTGACGCGACCTCTGCTCCCAGTGCAAGGCGTTCTCCCCAATGGCGGGTCCCTCGGCCTCCTGGGCTCCGTGGCTGCTTCGGCGGCTGGTCCTCCCGAACGGCTGAATGGTTGCCCCGCAGGGCGCTCGCCCGGGGGGGGGCCGGAGCAGCAACTGGCGACAGCTCAACACGCTGCGCTCGGTGCCACCTTCACTGGCCGGCCCCGCCGGGTGGTTCAGCTGGTCCGCCCTCGCTGTCCATGGCGGTGGCGACTGGCAACTGGCGTGACTCCCGCTGCCGTCCGTGTGCCGAGGGCTCCGCTCTCACCCCTCAATGCGAGCGATTCCGACTACCAAGGAAGGGAGCAGTGGATTTCCGCCAACTCCTGTCACTGGCGAGACAGCCTACTCGGATGCAGCTCGTCTGACATAACACGGGTGGTGGCTTAGAAATACCCGTTCAAGTTTTGTTTGCCCGGGTGCGTTACTCGGCAAAGCTGCGTAGGCGTCAAGCAGGCAGGGCTCCTACAACTCACTTGCAGCAATATCAGCTGCCGGCGCCAACCGCCATCTTAGCGGTCTTACAGGCGCACACTCACACACATTCTCCAACACCCTAGGTCGCAACATTCCCAGCTGCACTAGACCCAGCGCCCGCCGCTATCTGAGCGGCTTACGGGCGGCCGCACACACGCAGACACACACTCACTCCCACAGTAACGCTCGCCCACACACACGAACTATCCCCGATCGCAGCATACAGGCTGCCGTAACGCCAGCGCCCACCGCGTTACAAGCGGCTTACGGGCGCGGCTCTGCGGTGATAGTCGCCTGAGGTCCGTCTCTTCAAACACTGACGATCACCTCCCGAAAAATAACGAGCCCCCTGCCGAGCCACGCGAAGCTCTTACTGCCTGAATGCAATCTCGGGCGGTACCTTCTCCACCTTTCCGACGAGACGCAAGCACCCACTAGCGTGGAGACGGTTTCGTCTCCCTTCGCACCACCCGTACCAAAAGGAAAAGACTGACCTTCAACGTCCTCCTCGCTCTTTGTCAACGTCGCATCGGCCAAGTCGAAGAGGCTGTAGTTGCGGGTTTATGGTGCGCATTTGCGTACTCCCAACCGCTGCATCCTTGTAGGCTTAGTCCGCCGCACCATTCGGTGCTTGGGGGGTCGGTTCATCGCTGCCGCCGGCGCGTGTGCGCGGGAACGGCGCGGCGGGGGAGCCAACCCGCCGCCATGTTGCCAGTAGGCCTACGTGCCTCCAGCCTCTTCCCGTCGCTCCGCTCGTTGCGTTGCTTGCCATCTTGCCTGCATGCGCCTCAACTGCGTTTGCAGTCGAGGCCCCACGTTGGTGCGCCAATTTGTGGTGTGGGTCATACTCCGACGATCCTCCGCACGCGGCTGCCGTGTAGACGGCGCCGGCGTGAGAGGCAGGCAAGACACAAAGGCAACCGACGCCAACCTCCAAGGGGGGGTTTATTCCCAAAGCCTCCCTTAGCTGGCTCCGTCTTCTCGGATCCCGTGTTGCTCGTGCGGCCGGAGTCGTTCGACTCCGCCGCTACCGTTGGACGATGGTCGGTCCAGGCTCGAAGGGGAAGGCGTCAGGTCGCTCCGCCGCCGCCGTCTCGTCCTCTCGTCCTCGCTCGGAGCGGCCGCCCGCCGCCGCCGTGCTCGCCGAGCGCCGCAGACCAAGTCCTCCGCCGCTCCGCAGCCGCCTCTCCCCGAAGCCACTCCGCGCGCGCCGGTGGCGCCATCTCGCGACGCGCAAAGCGAACCCCTCTATTCTTGCCGTGGCCGTGCCGAGGCCACGTTATAGCCACGTTCTTGCCGTCTTGTTGCGCAATCCCGCGCAAGCCGCGCGGCGCTTCGAGCGCTGCCGCGTACCGAGTCGGGATCGCGGGCAGCCACAATCCCCACAATATATAATGAATGTAATTTACCCATACTTAATTCGTGAAAAAGATGCTTGCTTTAACGCCTGCCCTGTACAAGGGTCGGACAAACCATGCAACATCTTCGCATGCATGGTCTTCACTTGCGAAATAAGCTGCGTCGGCGGACCTTGCGAATAACTGATACTTAGCCTTTCGGATATGCGCGGCCCAAAACATCCGGCTCACTGAATCGCTAATTACGCAAACTAATTAAGCAAGGTCGGCCTGTCTAGAAGTGCCCTCGAATTAAAAAGGGTCTTTCTATGGTCTCAAAGCTACCAGCGTATAAAATCCGCAAAAGAGCACTCCTTACTAAAACTAAACGATTTACTGACGGTGTTTCGGGCAGTTAAGCAGAGGTAAAAAGACGACCCCCTTGTGTTCACATTATGGACACGCGCCACATGCCTGAATACGGCTTCTCTGCCGAACTCTCATAACTTGTGTCCCGCTTTTTTTAAATCCGAGACGCAACGGGCGACTCACTGTATCCACTTGACAGGCGGAGTTCCCGGCACCGCGAAAAGTTTGATGTGCGGCTGAATGTTTGCCGTGATGTCATAAATAATGATAGAAAAAAAATGTCACCATCTTCCCGTAGCGGAATCCTGAGTAGTATGCGAAGCAGCCATGGGGTCGACTCAATTTCCCATTAGTTTTCAGTTCGATCGCGGTGTTGCGGGAGGAGAACGAGAGGAGCGGATCGCGCGCGCGCGCGTCATTAATACCGTGGAGCTGCAGTGGCGCCTCCAGCGGAGTATGCAGCCGTTACCATTGCGTCTCCAACCCTAAGCTGCTTCGCATTATTCCGCGCGGAGCCGCAGGTGTTGCCATTCGTCGCGCAATCCCGGAGAGGAGAGGAGCTTCGGAGAGGAGAGGGGGAATGCCGGAGAGGAGAGGAGCGTCGGAGAGGTGACCAGGAATTCCCCGCATACTACTCAGGGTTCCCGTACGGGAAGATGACGACGGTGGTTGAACGCGAAGTTATCTCGTGATGGATTCTTTCGTTGGCCAATCCCTAGGGGCATCCTGCCACTATCCTCATCAGAGGTGCCTGGCCAGGCATATGCAGTGGGGGTGTGGACGCCGCACAACGGAGCCCACACAACGGCGGAGGGAACAGGCTCGACCATAAGCTGCTTCGCATCTAAAAGGAGGGGGCAAAGAACGGATCCCTGTGGGTCTGAATGAATGAATGAATTTATTGTCAAGGAAAAGGAAAGTAAAGACCACCAGCAGGCGTCAATTGTCACACCTAGGGGTGGACACCGGAACGCCTGCTGGAGTGGGAGTTGGGGCAGAGGATGACAGATTCATAGAGAGGAGAGACAGAGGATAGAGGTGACATATTTACAGAAGACAGGGGAGAGAGGGGAATGTGGTCGGGTCCTACAGCTTTTTTTTATTGTCAACGTTAAGTGAGAGATGAAAATCCCCATTCGCTATGGATACTTACTGGGTGAATTACGACACTGTCGACAGCAGTGCTTGTCCGTTGTTTTCCGTCCCTTCCGTTAAATGCGGATGGTGATGATGCTTGGAGTTGTTCCTGCTCGTCCTGCGCTGCGTTTTGGTGCGGCGTTGCGGCCACGGTGGCTCAGTGGCTAAGGCGTTGTGCTGCTGAGCAAGAGGTCGCGGGTTCGATTCCCGGCCGCGGCGGCCGCTTTTCTGATGGAGGCGAAAAGCAAAAACGCCCGTGTGTACGAGATTTCGGCGCACGTTAAAGATCCCAAGGTGGTCAAAATTAATCCGGAGCCCTCCACTACGGCGCGCCTCATCGCCTGCGTTGCATCGGCGTGTTAAACCCTACAATCAATCAAATCAATGCGGCAGTGACGACAACTTTAACGACCCGTTGAGATGGAAACGAAAACTTCTCTGTTTACACTTTTTGTGTAGTAAGCATCTATTTACGAGGAGGGTAATGAGCCCGTTGGTCGCTCTGTGCAGCCACGGCTCCCCATACGCTCTGAGCAGCGACCCAACCAAGACTGCCCTAACCTCCCGCCCTTGCAACCGAAGAAACCTCGTATCGTTTTCCTTTCTCCCTTATCCGCGCTTCCTACTATCCCCCCGCCTACGCCGGTTCTGGGCGGAAGGCCACGCGGACCCCATTTGCGCCTCCCACGCATTTGTCTGCTGCGGACACCACGTGCAATGGTTCGCCATCGCCCACATCATCCAAGCCTTCCAGCTGCTGTGCTTGCGGCCACTGAGTACAATCGCACAACCGCGCTCGTCATCCTGGCCTGGCAGACGCACCGGCCTGTTGCGGCCGGATTGCACTAAGGGGCAGAGATGCGGAATACACAAAGAAAGGGGCTGGGGGCAGGGGGCGGCAGTCTTGTACGACCGCGGGGTCGTCGCCCCATTGCCAGCACGGGAATTCAACGGTGATGACATTGTCGGGTAGTCAGGTAGACCACGAATCTTTCTGTATTTTGTGCGACCGAGTGAAAAAAAAACCGTTGTATGCATTAACAATGGACTTTTTTTCCCTGAAAGATGAAAACTAGGGGTGCCTCTTCCTCAGTGGATATGGTTCCAAAGTGTACAGGAGTTATTTTTAAAGCAAAGCTTTCTACCTCTAACAGCCAACAGTTCCTTCGTGGCGTGCGGGACAAGAAACTCCTGATGATGATCGTTGGATGTTTATGGCGCAAGGCCAACTGGGGCAAAGAGCGCCAAAACAATAGTCGATGATAGGGGTGAAACCTTAAACACTAAGTAAAATCAGCAAAAACAAAAGTAAAATCACGAAACGACAATGAGCATGGCTGGTGTATAGGGCCAGATATCATGATGCGTGATAGGAAATGAGGTTTAAAAACTTGACGTCGGACAAATACTCAAACACACGTTTCACGGAAACAATGGCATCATCACCTAGGAAAAACGATGGATGTAGAGGAATATGTTGTCTGTAGAGTTCTCTGAAGTGTTTGTGTCGTGTTGTGTGAAGTGCCTTGCATGTGATTAGTATGTGCACTACGGATAGGGCCTCTCCGCACCTGCTGCACTGGGGTCTAGAAGATCCCGTCAGCAGATACGAGTGCGTCGCATGGGTGTGCCCTATCCGTAGCCTACCCAAGGCGACTTCCGTGTGTCTGTTGCGCGAGTCAGCTGTGTACCGTCCCAAGTGTGGCTTTATTACATGTAGTTTGTTGTCTGTCTGTTCGTCCCAGTGTGTTTGCCATGTTCTGCGCAGGTGTTGTCTTATGTGTGGCTTGAGGTCTGTGTAGGGTACCGTTGTAATGTCCACAGTGTTCCTGAGTGCAGCAGCACCGGCCCTCTCGTCTGCCAACTCGTTCCCAGCGATCCCTGCGTGTCCTGGGACCCAGCAGAGGACTAGCTGATGCTTTTGTGCATACACGGACATGATAGTGCTGAATACAAGATTAACTATGTGGTTTTTGGGGGGCTTGTGCGATGACAGTGCGCGAACAACACTCAAAGAATCTGTATAAATGATGGAATTGGGAATTTGAGTTTCAAGAATGTGTCGTACAATCAGTAAAATTCCATACGCTTCTGCTGAAAAAATTGATGTGTGCACGCTCATGGTTCTGGCTGCATTGAAATTAGGACCATGAGCAGCGCACGACACCATACTGTTGGTTTTAGAAGCGTCACTATAAAATTCTGCACATGTGTACTTAAACTGCAAAGACAGAAAGTGCTGCAGTATTGCAGCTCGTGGTACATGATTTTTGTCAAGTCTCATAAAAGAAAGGTCGCACGACACAGGGCGAACTTGCCAAGGCGGTAAACTGTTAAAAAAGGATGACCTGTACACATCTAAAAACGAAGCACTGAGATCCGAGGCTCGCTCTCTCACTCTAAGTGAGAAGGGCAGAGGAACGGATGGGCGATTTGCAAAGAGCAGAGATGTTGATGTGTCGTTAAAGACAGCATAAAAAGGATGATTATTCAGTGATGAAATTTTAAAAGCATATAGCAAGTCCATGTACGTTCGTTGGTTGTCAAGGCTCCACTTATCACACTCGACATACAGACTCTCGACAGGGCTAGTGCGAAAAGCACCCGAGGCGAGACGAAGCCCCAAGTGTAGCACTGGGTCGAGCATTCGCAACGCTGTCTTAGTCGCCGACCCATATACCACACTGCCATAGTCTAAACGAGACCCAACCAAAGCAGTGTAGAGCCGTAGTAGGAGTTCTTTGTCGGAACCATAAGATTGATGGGAGAGAACCTTAAGTATATTCATTGTTTTCAGACATTTATGTTTAAGTTCCTTGATGTGTGGAATGAATGTGAGTTTCTGGTCAAACACAACACCTAAGAACTTGTGCTCCTTGTTCACAGGAAGCGACACGCCATTAAGAGTAATGTCTGGGTCCATATGGACCCCGCGCTTCCTGGAGAACACAACGCAAGAGCTTTTTACAGGATTTAATTTAAAACCGTTCTTGTCTGCCCAGCCGGCAAGTTTCTTTACACCAAGCTGGACTTGTCGTTCGCAGATTGACATATTGCATGATTTATATGATATCTGCACGTCATCTACATACATGGAATAAGAGATTGTAGGTGGCAGTGCCTTACCAAGAGAGTTCATTTTTACTATGAAGAGAGTGCAGCTCAACACGCCACCCTGTGGCACGCCATTTTCTTGCACGTAAACGTTTGAGAGTGCACAACCAACTCTTACTCGAAACGTTCTGTCTGACAAGTAACTAACAAGAGTGTTCAACATGTTACCCAAAACACCGAATGACTTGAGGTCACTAAGGATCCCATAACGCCAAGCGGTGTCGTATGCCTTTTCAAGGTCGAAAAAGACAGTTAAACAATACTGCTTATGCGCGAAGGCATCCTTGATATACGAGTCAAGAGCTACAAGTTGATCATTCGTCGATCGCCCCACCCTAAAGCCTGCCTGGCAGCTCTCGAGAAGACCGTTGTACTCAAGGAAGTACACGAGCCTGCGATTTACTATCTTCTCGAAGAGCTTGCACAGGCAGCTCGTCAGGGCTATAGGACGGTAGCTTGAGGGGGACGACGGGTCCTTTCCCTCTTTCAGGAAAGCTACAACTATAGCCTCCTTCCAGGAGTTTGGAATGTGCCCCGAAAGCCATATCTTGTTATATAGGTGTAAGAGTGTTAGAAGAGTGTCTGCGTGCAGGTGTTGTATCATTGTGTATGTGATGTTGTCTGGGCCTGGAGCTGAGGGTTTACACGTGCTCAGAGCAGCCCTCAGCTCATGTAGTGAAAACAGGGAGTTGTACGAAGTCTGTGATTTGTTGTTGTCGTGTAGGGACTTCTTTTCACAAGAGGCTTTATGTTTCAGGAAAGTGTTCGTGTAATGTGCTGAACTGGACACGTGTTGGAAGTGTTGTGCGAGTGTGTCAGCCTGGTCTTCCAGAGTGTCCCCTGTTGTACTGACCAGGGGTAGGCTGTGTGTCTGTTGTCCTTTGAGTTTGCGTATACGTGTCCATACTTTCCGTGTGTCTGTGTAGGAGTTTATTGATGTTATGAATGTACGCCAACTCTCTCGTTTTGCCTCACGGCGCACACGTTTTCCCATCGCCTTAGCCCTTTTGAACAAGAGGAGGTTTCCCGACGTGGGGTACCGACGAAGGATACCCCACGCCTTGTTCTGGGCCTCTCGCGCCCGCCTACAGTTCTCATTCCACCACGGCCTCCGCTGGTTGCGCGGGGCACCAGAGACGTGGGGAATGGACTTTTCGGCGGCGTCGAGGATGTGCGCCGTAAGGAGTTGGGTAGCTTCGTCAACGTGTAGGTGTCCTATGGATGTGTGGTGTAGTTTGGATGTCTCTGTAAATGTATTCCAGTTAGCTCGTGCTTCATTGAACCTATTATGGGAAGAGGAACTGCTTGGGCCTTTACCTATATATGTAAGTGAGGTGGGGAAGTGGTCACTGCCATATGGGTCAGTTCCCACACCCCACTCGAGATGAGGAAAGAGAACTGCGGAGCCAATCGCCAAGTCAAGACATGAGTATGTGTTGTGTCCTATGTTATGGTATGTAGGCTGTTTACTGTTGAAAAGGCATGCTCCTGAAGATGTAAGGAATTTCTCTATGAGGCGACCTCGGGCATCCGTGCGAGAAGAGCCCCAAAGAGTGTTGTGAGCATTAAGGTCGCCTGTCAGGATGTATGGTTCGGGCAGCTGGTCAACCAGCGCCTCGAAGTCGGAGCTCGTAAGTGAAACATCAGGAGGGATGTATATGGAGCATACCGTTATCAACCTGTTAAATATTATTAAGCGTATTGCTACAGCCTCAAGGATAGTGTTCAAGGTGACAGGGTGGCATGCTAACGATTTCCGGACGATTATGGCCACACCGCCAGAAGAGTGTGTGCAGCCATCCCTGTCTTTCCTGTATACCAGGTAACTATTCAAGAAATTTGTGTGTTTAGAATTCAAATGTGTTTCCTGAACACACATAACACTTGGCTGATTGGTATGCAGAATCTCATACATGTCGTCAAGATTATTCAGAAGGCCTCTGCAGTTCCATTGTACTATGTTCTCTCTTCCCATTATGAAGTGTTCGGAGCTACTGGACTGTGTTGTTTATGTGTCGTCTTTCGGGGCTGTGACTCTCGTCTTTTTTGGCTTGTCGGGAGGCTTTGGCGTCGGGACGCGTTCCTTGCGGTGCACCGCAGACAAGAACGGACCGACGTCCATTTCATCCTCGGATGTCCTCGGAGCGCCTGAGGGATCAGGCTCCTTGGACCGCGAACCCTTTGGGGCACGCTTTTCCTTGCCCGCAACCACCGAGGGGTTCAGGAACGCCTCGGATGGCACAGGCGGTGCGGTGGGGGTGGGAGCTGCCGCTGGCTCCCCCAAGTCCATCTCCTCTGCGCCCTCGCCTGTGGCTTGGGACGCTGGAGTGGAAGTGGAGGATGCAGCATCGCTTCCACCAGACGTGGTTGCCCCCACAGCCGCTGCTGGCTCAGCGAGCGGTGCGGAGGCGGGTTGGGCTGCCCGAGGCAACCCAGGGGGGGGCGGGGCAGGGACCAGGTCAGACTCGCTGAACTGGGTCCCTGTGGACACCAGACGCCGCTCCGCCCCCCGGCGAGCCGCGTCGGAGTACCTCCCCAGAGGGAAAGAGGCGAACCTCTTTCGCGCCTCTGGAAAGGTGATGTTCTCAGTGACCTTTACATTTATGATTTGTTTTTCTTGCTTAAATTTCTCACAAGTGCGAGACCAAGCTGCGTGGGGCCCCTGGCAGTTGGCACAGGTGAAACTCTGGGTGTTGCAGTTTTCGGACGGGTGGTCATGTTGGCCGCATTTCGCACAGGTAAGGCGGCCGCGGCAGGAGTTGGTGCCATGCCCAAACCGTTGGCACTTAAAACAGCGCCGCGGGTTAGGGATGTAAGGCCGGACCGGACATCGAACAAAACCTGCATTGATGTATTCTGGAAGGCTCGACCTGTCGAAAGTTAAGATAAGATGCTTTGTAGGTATTTGTTTGTCCTCTCTACGTATGTTTATGCGCCTGACTGCTGTTACGCCCTGACCTCGAAGGCCCTCCAGCAGGTCGGCTTCAGTTTCGTTTAGTAGATCGGGATCGGAGATCACGCCCTGGGAGCTGTTTAAGCTGCGGTGGGGCGTGACCCTGATGTCAAGATCACCGATTCGGGTCTGGCTCAAGAGTTTTTCTGCCTGCTGCTGCTTGGTCACTTCGACCAGCAATTGCCCAGTTCTTTGTTTCTTGGCTTTGTACGCCTCACCAATTATACTCGTCAGGAACTTCGATAACAAGAAGACAGACAATGAAGCGACAGATCTTTCTGTGTCAGTTGACTCAACTACAAGAAAACGGGAATAGTTGTTTACAGTTGTTGGAAAGACAGTTGTTGAAAGAGGTGGAAATGGAACTTCGGTGCGGCCCCTTTTCGGGGGCCGATCACGTCTGGGGGGGGGTTTTGAAAATGCCATATGACACATTGAAAAGCAGGGAGACGGGGGTACTTTCTTCTTTGACCTTACCCTGGTAGTCAAAGAGGTCCCGGAGCTCCCTGCCTGGTAGACAGGCAGGGAGCCCATCGGCCGGAGCTCGACCAAGGCTCCGACGGCCACCGTTCACGGCTTCTAACCCTTCACCTATAAACACATTGCCACGGTTGGATCCAGCGTATGTTTGGGGGCTCGGGGTCCGCGGTATCGCCAATACCGTCACCAAGATTACTCAAGGTGCCCCGTGCGGGGGACAAGAAACTCCTAACGGGGCCGAAGACGGGGAGTGTGGTTTTCACTCACGGAGCACAGTGTAGATGGCGCGGCAAACGGGCGCTATTACCCAGCGTTCCCTGCACGCCGGCGAGCGCGTCGGCGGGAACCATTCCATCGGCTTTGTCGTCTGCTTTAGCGATGGTGTTTTTTTGCCTGTTTTGGCGCAATGTAGGGTCCATTGCGCAATTCCTTCGCACGGCTGGATTAACTTGTGCGACAGCACCTCCTGGGTAACCCGCACCCGACGGAATTAAGTGGTCGTACGGCAAAGATACGCTAAGGATTGGTTTGCAGGGCAGGAAAAGAAAATCTAGAGACCACGTACAGACATCTGACCGCTAGAGAAGCGCTACGTATTGCACACCGCTTGCCAAGATTGGGACTCCGTTTTCTAAATTGGTGAATACCGATTCGGTTGTGTTTTAAGAAGTATTGCAAAAGGCGAAAGGAGGACCTGGTTCTGATAAACAGCAATTATAAGAGTTCCCTCAGCTTTCTTGCAATTTTCAAACTTGCTAAACTAAATTAACTACTGTAGATCGGTATAAATGGGAATCCGAAAGATATCATCTGCCGAATTGTTTGGGTGTCTGCGCTTGTGTCGCGCGGTAGTGTAGCCCCGAGCTAGCATTCAGGATGGCTAGGTTCCACTGCCACTCCCTTCGAAAGGCGCTCCTTTATGTTTTCTTTCTCCCGACCTACGGCTGGCCTACAACGATGGCGTCCGCCGCTTTAGCCCGGCCGTATGTGACGCTGCTGCGTTCGGGACTCCGTTCCCGCGAATTCCAGGTAACCGGGGACCGAATCGCTGGTTTCGCTCTTTGTAGAGTCAAGCGTGTGAATTCAAGTGACGTCGCATAAGCAATTGTTGTGGGCGCCGTTTGAAGCTTTCCTTCCAACCACCTTCACGGCATTGATTGGAGCCAACTTTTTTGTGAAAAAAAGGAGCGGGAGCATGATGTCTCTGTTTGGTTTCAATTTGATTTGCACTTTGTGTCACGCTATAAACGTTAGAAGATCTTGGTCTTTTTCTCTTAACGATTTCCTTGATCTCTTGACTTTTCTTTTCGAATGTATTTTTTCCCGTGCGATACGTGTTTTTTTTGTAGTATCAATCTCACCGGAATATCGCTATCTTAAATTTCTAGGATGATATTTTTGAACGAGAGCCATAACATTTTTTTTGTGTCTGACCTGCCAGTCTATTTTGGAAATTACGGGAATTCATGCGCAAGATCGCTTAATGTTGCATCCTAATTCAATTAGGTTTACTGAAGTTTGTTACTGGGTACCCCATACATTGCTGACGTAAGTAATCATGGAGCGCAAGTCAGCACAGTGGCATGTTGTTGTTCGACATTCCCTCTTCAACGTCAATCTGATCCTTGTTCAAGCGATAGCTGAAGAATATGACGACCTGGGTGCTGCTCCCTGCATGAAGCACGGTATAACAGGTTTCCCTACTGCTTCACCGCCAGCTTCGATAAATCTTAAGAGAGATAGCCGTTGGTAAGCTATTTTTGCCCTGGAAACTGGAAACATGTTTCCAACCACTGACAGGTTTCTTTTTTTTAATGTACGGGCAGACGAATGTGTTACGCATATCTCACAACTGTAATTATCGTTTTTCTAGAAAAAATGATAAGGCGACCCTTCACACGCACAAACAAAATGAACATCCCTCTGTCGTTCCATAATCTTCGCTGTGTTAAGGATGCATGTTGGGTTCACCAGTGGACCTTCTTTTTCTCCTTGCTGTCGGGAGCCTGACATCCCAGCGTCGTCCCTTTGTGTTTGTTTGCTCGATGTGGCACTGCTTTTAGGACGTGAAAAAGGAGCCTAACTGCTGGTCTCCGCTTTGACCCAACACGCATCCCTGCTTTCGGGGCGGAGCATCGAGTACGCACCCTTACCCTCCACCGCCGAAGACATGTCAGGCAGGGGAAATCTGATCTTACGTCAGAGTCAATTTCCTTCGATGCTGCAGCTAAAGGCTCGCCAGCGGGAACTCAAGCCAAAACTTTTTTTGCCTTTCCTGAGCCCCTACGCAACGTGTGTCAATACTTCATTGTCTTCTATATTCTTCGGCCATCTAATAGCTTTTCTTGTGTCCCAGTTTTGCAATCGTCTGATTTTTCTGAACAGTTTCTTAACATTTTTTTATATGTGATGTAAATACTATTGAGGTACGGCACGTTTTTTTGTCACCACCTTTTTTTGGCATCGCCGACACACCTACTGACAGTTTGACGTACCCACTTAGGAACATTGCCCAGCGTTAGTAACAGCCAACGTCGCATGCTTATGGCCAATTCACCAACTCCCGATACCTGCGACATCGACATATCCAATTGAAGGAGCACACTGGTGAATTTAATTTTTCATATTCACTATCTATTGCTGCCTGTATGTCATTAGAGTTTTCTTTTCTTGAATTTTGGAAGGGTAATAACCTGTTAGCGGCACAATCACCAACTTCCCGCTGTATCGAAGCAGGATTCCCTACTTCATCAATAGCAAAAGATCATTCCTACAACGTGTTTATTTGCTGGTTGGGGTTAAAGGAGTTACAGGCAACTGACGATCCTTGTTTCTTATCGTCGGATAGCGCTTAAAGGAGCACTGACACCAATTTTCGGCGTTAATATTATTGCACAGTTCGCTTCCTTCACTCAACAGAATACCGTGGCTGAAATATGAGCGGCCTGCGACGCGAAGAACATAGTTCAATTGGATCGCATTATCCAGAGTTCGCCATCATGCTGTTTCTCGCACTCTGGAGGCTAAACTCCCTGATGAACAAGACATTTACACAGACGCGAGCGTGTCTGCTAGTCGCATGGGACTGGCTTGGCGATGTCCAGGTATACCTAGTTTAGACGGCGCTCGAACTCGACAAACATCCACTACTTCTATAATGGACGCTGAGCTACATGCCATCCTTGCAGCCCTCGACCACTTGACATACGAGACGTCTGCCCCATTACCACCCCGCATTCGGTTCCTGACTGACTCCCAAATGGCGCTACGTGAGCTCCGGAAACCCTTCTCCGATCACCCTTTGGTTCATCAGATTCAACATATGATTAGTCTGCTTGCTCGCAATGGTACCTCTGTACGTGTTGCGTGGATACCGGGACACATGGCTCAGGGTTCTGGCAACCAGGCTGCCCATGAGGCAGCGCAGGAGAGTCTTCGAGTAACTCCTCCACTGGTTGACAGCCCTGCTCCCCCGCTCTCCCTCAGGCAACAGCTGGATCACGATCGGCAGGCTAGGCACAACCGCCTTGCCGCTGCCACTCCTGTAGGTTTTCTGCATAACGCCCCATCCCTAACTCGTCCTGCCGAAGTTTTTATTAACAAATTTCGCGCGAACGTTGCATTGACTCCCCACATAACACGCAAATGGCACCACCCTAACGGCGATCCTCCGCCCTACTGCCCATATTGCAAGACAGCTACAATAGCAAACCTGACCCACCTTATTTGGCACTGCTCTGCGTACCAATCCTTCCGCCCCATCCTGTTGAATGCCCTACCCAATCCAAGCGAGATACCTCCCACGACACTCAGCGACCCCGATTTCCTTGCTGCCCTTGGGCGCTTCGCTCTCGAGAGTGGCCTCGCAAAAGTAGTTTAGCCGGGTCTACCACCCCTATGTGTGCATTCAGGAACTGACTATTCCTCTCCAGGATCTTCAAATAAACATCACCTCGTGACCACCTCTTCCCTCCCCTTTCCCCCTTCTCCCCCTTCCGGCCCCTGGGCCCTCCTTGTGTTAATAAAAGACCTTCACTCACTCATCGCGCCGACGGAGCAGCGCGCGGAGCGGCACTCAGCAAATGGACATCAGCGTGACATCACTCCTGGAGAGGAAAAAGAAGTGACGTGACAGCGCTCGTCAAAAACGCGTGACATCACTTCACGCGCGCGGCCCCACGAGCGGCGAGCGGGCGCAACACCCTCTCAAGCGGGCGCCGGTGACGTCCGCACAAAGCGGTGAGGTCAAACCGGGAGGCTGTCATATGCGCCGTTCGGGATGAAAGCGTGGGAATTTGAAACAAACGATTTTCAGGCCGTTCAATGTAATTAACTATCGCGCGCTGAAGTATTTGAAGTGCTGTTTCAGGTTGGCCAGGCCATTAAGCATCGATAAAAGCAATAAAAGTGTAACATAAAATTTTCGTGTCAGTGCTCCTTTAAGACAAACACCCTGGCTATAGGAATCAAACAGTTGTAACAACTTTGCTAGATGAGAATTCAAGGGAGGAATAGGAAATTGGGAAGGTTGTGGAAAAGTTGATAAGGAAGTTGTCTTTTGAAAAGTGCGGCCTAAAAGTCCCAGTCTCTGGGTTTTATATCTGGGTCCAATATATCTGACCTCTCTTCCCGGCCTAGCAGGCAATACCACCCCTTGAAATTTACCCCATGGTACGCCCACACAAGCATTCATAAATATTCGTTTTTTTCGTGAATGATATCTGACTGAAACGGTCGGCCTGCCACTGTGTTCACTTAGCCTAATCTGCATGCATCAATTGATAAGGTTTTTCACACGGCGAATTTTTTTATTGTTGCCATTCTTTTGTTTGTATTTCTAAGATGGAGATTCTATAATTACATTTGCGTGATATCCTTTGTTTTTTTCTTTCCAGTCCTGGTTGGGCCTAATCCTTGCCTGTAGTATTGTCTAAATAAATAAAATAAAAAGACAATGTGCAACTGGAAGCTCTAATTTAAACTGCTTGTGGTTTAAAGTTGAACAACTGCCAGCAGAAACAAATGATTAAATCGTGTTGAGGAAGTCTATATGTTTTCTATTGTGCTGTCTTCGCTGCGTCGAAAAGTGAGCTGGTAGACAGAGTGGAGGTTAAAGGGTGTGGGGATTGTACAGAGTGTACCAACTTGGCTTTTCGGTGTATACGTTGGCGATGAGGCAGAAAGATAACAAAGTCTGTTTGTGCAGCAGAATTGATTGGAATAAAGCACAAAAAAGGGCCCATCTCCCCGCGAGGGGGACTCGAGTACATGCGTCGCATAGGGGGTGGGTGTATTGCGTTAACGTTTAGTGTTTGGGGAGTTGGTGGTAGTGAATGCGTTGTATCAGCAGCTTCTTGACGTAGTTTGAATGAGTCAAGGATATAAGGCGCGTTCGTAGCCTTTCATTCTGTGTCGGTTTTGTGGCGCAGTGGGAAGAGCACCATGTACCTCGCGTTCCGCCCACAGGGTCGTGGGATCGAAACCAGGCGCCGGTAAGTATTATTTTTTTATATAGTGTAGGGGGAGGGGTGCGGACCTGTTGTTGAGAGCGAGGAGGGTAGCGTTATGCGGGAGAGGAGGAGCGGGGGAGAGGGCGCACCTGCGAGCGATGCGGACTACTACGGACGCCTAGAACGGGTGACATCGTGAGTTAAAGAAATGCTCTGAATTTAAAACGAATTAGGCCACAGCAGCATGAAGCTATTTATTTTATCAAGAAGACTCTACCCGCTCGATGATTATCTGAAGCCGCTCTTACACCTAAGCTATCGACTCTAAAAATTGAGAAATATATAAAAACATGTCACGTAGAAACTCATTCGGGAGTGTTGATGCTTCCCGACACAAGCGGCCGTCTTGTTTCGGTCGATTGGAACGTGCACTGCAAGGTGTAAAATCCCAATGTCCGTTCCCAAACAGATCTGCGAACATCGTATACGCATGCTGCGGCACTGCCTGTAGGAAAACCGCAATAAATGCAGTGCAGTGTTTCTTGACGAATTTTTATGGAACCTTACACTCGCTGACATTGATTCGCTGGTTTGGATTTGATTTCTCGGGAGGCACTAGATACATAACGCATTTCCTCACGTCGCCTGAAGCAAATGGGAGACCAAAATTCTTCATTGCATTTCGTGTATTTTGCGATTTTCTCAGGTCAAGGTCATACGCCTTCTGTTTTTTTGCCTTTTACCGAACAATGGCCCTCTGTGTAACTGTGTAACGGCTGATGCCTTGCAGGGGCGAATATACACTATTGTAAGATGGTCAATCACGTCATCCTCCACCCCTTAAGATGTAAGCTTTAGGCTCAAGTTGTGTGCATGTGAGCATCTTCCTAGCTTAGACATTACCTCCGGAACAGACACATCAGCTACACTGCCTTGCTAGTCACAGGATAAATTGCCTCAAGTAGCAACCGCCATGGCACCGTAAAATTTTTATAGGGTCTCAAGTGTCCCATCGGGTCTCAAATGCCCCATCATCATGCATGGAGGCACGCGGTAGACGCGGCCTCGTCCCAAACCCGACTACTCCGGTAAGAATGAGTGACATCCCCCGGAGCAGCATCAACATCGAACCAGAGAAGAGCAGCAGGAAATTCATTTTCTCACGCAGTGCATAAAGTGATTGGCGGCTCGTAGACACGTTAGCCATGGTACCGAACGTGCTTTCTCTATAAGCGTCATTTTTTTTTTCTTCCTTCCTTCTCGGAAACGAGAACAATGAATCGCTCAGCACCACTAGTGTATACATTCGCCACTTACACCCTGGGCATTTCATATCTCAAGCCAGAGCTCACCTCGCCACGTTCAAAACTCCAAACTTTGTGACAGTGACGTAACGGGCATTAACTGACGTTGGGCTTGCTGCACTAGCGGGTGCAGACGTACATCCAGGCAATTTGCCTTCGCGAAGCCCCATTCGGGGAACAAAGACTTTTCGCTTACGCAATTTCTTCCGCTTTTGCATCCCTGTCTCAATTAATTATGTCTTTTGCTTTTTTTTCCAGAAGCTGTGAAGTACCCGCTTATTGCTACTTTGTTCGCTGCGAATAGCAAAGGTAAATCCTGTCCACTATACTACAGCTCATGTCAGTTTTTTTATATTAACCAAGAGGGATCGCCTTTCGCATAAATATTAACTCAGCTTAAATTATTTTGCTGTCATTGCAAGGTTTATGTAACATATACCTTTTATGCAGGGCCAGAATTATAGGCAGAAAAAACAGCACTTCAGGCACGTTTGAAATCAAGGTATGCGGATCTAAAATCACTATCTGCTGTCCCGCAAAACTGATTAATGGCCACCTGTTCTAAGAAGCAAATATCTCTAAAGATGAGCCAAATTGGACCCATAATCTTTGTTTCTGCCCCGCTGACATCTTTCTCTATTATGCGCTTGCGCCGCCACGGCATCAGCGCCAAATTTTAGGCCTCGCACAGAAAAACAACCCTCAAACGAACATCTTCGAGCAGCGTTCAACCAATGCCAACTCGCCCAAAGTCGATCTTTCTGCAATCCTCAAATGATCGTTGTAACGGATGCTCAAGTGCCTTTACAAAGAGAAACTGGCAAACGTGGTGAAGTTATCAGCATAGTCTTCTACGATCTACAAATTATCAATGTAGACGAAGTCGGAAAAAGCTTCGATGCGGTGCTCTTACTTTTTCTTTTCAAACGCTCCTGCATTTACCTCTTGCGGAAACGGTATTTCCCGTTGCTTTTAGCACTTGCAAACTGGAGCTTCAACTTCCGCTGCCGTATCGACAATATTTCTGGAACACTGCACCTTAAAAATAGCGCGATGGCATTCGGGGTTTTATGGTGTTTTTTATGTGACAAGGTAGAGTTTCCACAAGAGCCCACGTAGGCGAAACCTTCGAATATTGGAAAGGTTATCCCTTTTTTATCATTCAGTCGGCGTCTTCTTGTCTTATATCCGCCATAGTTTTTAGCACCCATGCTGCCAGCCGAATGTATAAATACTATGTTCATTATCACCATGCAGAATTGGGACACTGTGTACTTCCGCCAACAAGGTACAGTCTTTTGCTTTATACAGTGTTTATGCTGAACGCTATTGTTTTCAGCATGAAAAGCACCATCCTGGGTCCTCGTACATGCGATCCCGAGATATAATGAAGATTTCTCTCTCTCGCTCCAGCTAGGAAAAATTGTCAGCAGAGATTTTTTCCCAGTCGTTTTTCTACCAATGTGAATGCTCTTTCACCGCAGTTGTGGGTCATGTCCTCAAGCACCCAATAAGAACATAGTCTGCCGTGCGGAAAGTGGACAGTTAATTGGGTTTTGAAAAGTTGGGGTAACGGGGCGAACACTTTCGCATACTGCGCAAGGAAAGCTCCTGGAAAGTGAGGTTGTCTTCCCGTGTATCGATTACTAACGAGTCACACTTCACCATCTTTAACGAACCTGTTAAAATTTACAGCTTGTTCGCTTTCCAAAATATTCGCTGCATTCTGGCTTTCTCACGCACCACTTCTGAATTTTAAGTGCACGAGCTACGATCCGCGTAAAGTTCGGAAGGGAGGTTTTATGATGACAATAAAAACGCGTTTCAGTTGTATCTAAATCAGTGGTCGGTCCCCGCATTCTGGGAATCCGTTGGATCTGGATGCTCCTCTGGCACTATTGCGATCAGCTCCAGACGAACTTCCGCGTCTACGGTGGACCGAATTTTCTTACGCCCCCAAGAAACTTTCTATAATCACACGATTCTCTCACACATCTCCCCATCCCTCTTCCCCCATAACTGCCAAGCGTGTGACCTTCCTCTTACCACCTTCCATCTAGTCTTCTCCTGCCCGCAGCACCCAACCCCCCTTCACTCCCCCACCTTTGAGCAGTGGGAGTCCGCGCTGACCAGCTCGGCACCGGAGCAGCAGCTCGCCCTGGTGAAACGAGCTCTGGAATCGGCGCGGGCTCGCGGCCTCCTGGACATGGGAGGCTCACCACTTCCCCTTCCCTCTCCCATAAAGCTCAAATAAACGTTTTTACCACCACTACCACCACTACCCTAAGTCGTCGCGTCTTTGATGTAAGGTATGTCCATATTGTTTTGACAGTACTATACCAAATGGTTCATGCCCAGCTCGATGCCACCTTTTACGCGTTCAGCCTTACAGTCGTGCAGGAAAGCCTGCAGTCTTTTGGCTGCCCCAAAGGTTACGAGTGGATTGACCCCGGAAGAACAGGGGTGACTCCGCTGACAATAATGCGGATTATGACAAGAAAGGTGGTAGTGGTGGTGGTGCCAAAAGAGATGGCTCATACCCACTCAGGGGGAATGGCCAGGAAAGGGGCGCTTACCGAGAAAAATTACAAAGTAATTAAAGAAACACATTTAAGGAATTAAATAAAATATTAGGGAAATATATACAGAAAAAAAAACTGCTCAAACATGAGACGTAGTATCATGAGTGTTGAAACCAACATAAAATAAAATAAAAAATAAAAGAACGAAAACATGAAAAGTATGTGGAGAAATAAAACAAGAAGGGAAGCTGGCGAAGGAGAGGCAGTGGGCGGGAAGGCACTGATAGCAGCGATCATACACGCAGGGATCTTTTTGAGGGAATCCCGGCATGGTCTGGGGCTAGCACTGGAGACGGCCAGATTCCGAAATGAACAAGTGCATGGCGGAGCAATGATCTGCGCGGCTAAAACCCAGTGCCTTCGCCCCGAACGATAAGATCAGAGGAACAGACAGTGGGAAGGCCAATTTGTTAAAGCTGTTTTCTAAGTATCTTTTTCATATGGAGGAGTACCGTCGGCAGGAGAGTAAAAAATGCTCAGCTGTTTCTATGGTGATAATTCTAATTGTAATGCTAATCATATTGATCATCATGATTTTGATGATTATGTTAAAGAAGGAAATGATGCCGACGACAGCGGCGAAAACATTGGTGTCGGTGTCGTCGTCCAGTGAACCACTAGCTCATTTGAGTTGTCTGTATTTTTTGACACCGAGATTAGATGTACCATGCTTTCGGAAGCCTGGTATCAAAACAAAGCAAATCATGCCTTTGGGGACATCACAAAAATAAAAAAAAAACACAGCAAAACTTTGGTCTACCTTTCTTCACCAAAACGAAATGCTTCGTCTTACCCAAGGCGTTTCGTTTTGCTAACAGCAGTGGGCGCTACCGGAAGGGCAAACACTGATAAAATATTTCGGGATATCAAAGTTTATTTATTTAAGGTATCAGTTCCTCTCTGCCAAATAAAATGAGCACTGCTTTGAATTTTTCGTTGATTTTGTCGGGTTTAATGGCGCAAGGCCGACAGAGGTAAAGAACTCCATGACCATGCCTGCTTTGAATTTTTGCATTTTACAAAATGCAACACAAAATGCTCCTCAGCCTCGGCCTTCTTGGCTCGCACCCAGGTCCCGTTCGTCGAAAACTGTTTGAACAGCAGAGCTGTGTAGGAGCTCGCAATGTCCGGCGATGATGCCCGTCACGCAGGCGAATGTACCCCGCTTGGCCGACAGATGGCGCCACCGCCTCGACCGTCGTCCACGCGCAATCTCGGCACGCGGTGCAGATCCACCTCCCTACATGTGCACCGATAAACTACCAGACCTCCGTGGAGCAGCTTCGAGTATATAGTACACATCACGGCGAGAGGCCTTGTGAGCGACCGTCGCCTCTCCGGGAAGCGGACGCCAGCGAGCTGAAGTCAGTTCCGCTGTATCAGCAGGTTTTAGCAGGCGCGGAACTGGCTTTAATTTTTAAGTATGAACGGTCCCCGAAGTCGTGTCGTCGCGTTCAGTAGAGGCGGCGTCTCTTATGTGCCCCTAAATATAATATTTGTGCTCCTGAAACCAAAGCAAGGCTTGTATATGGATCTCAAATAAGACGTGGCGCACACTGGTCTATCTATCTTGGAACTGGCTGGGTGAAATTTGCACATTCGGGTCGATATTTCTAAGTTAACAATCATCTGGACACCACTTCAGAAACTGAGCACCACCGGCATAGATATATGAGAAGCTTCAGCGCGGCCAGTTAGCTTCATAAGGATGCCTGTAGTTTACTACGCTTAGAAATGAGTCGTTACGTACATGGACGTGGCTTTGTGACATGAGAAGTGCCTTGCAGTCCCTTGCGTGCATTTCCTATCTGGTTGACTGGAAGGACATGTACACCCAGTGGCAAAGTGCGCCGGGGCACGCGGGTGCGTGGCAAAATGCATTGCCGCGCCGTCTGACGTTGCACTTCTTCTGGTGTCGAAGCACCGATGTGCCAGTGTTCGTCCAACCCCTATACAGGGTGTCCCAGCTATCATGCACCAAGATTTAAAAAAAGAGTAAAGGCGTAACTCGAAAGAAACCAGGTGCATAATGTTTGCAGTACTGTGAAGAAGCGCGCAGTATTTTTTTCTTTAATGAGACTTAATTAACTAATTGTAATTAATTATTGAACTCGAGAAATACTGTGCTAATCACTAAAGTGTCAATGAGGCACTTGTAGGTAACCACGAGGGGCATCTAACTGCGGTATTTTCAGCGATGAACTAATTGCGTACACATTTATTCTGACTGATAAAGGAAACCCGCGAAATATGAAAAATACCACGTGACGGTGCCTCCGCGCGCACCGTAAAGCAACGCCCTCAAACAGGCTGCCTCTGAGTTAGCCAGAATGAAATAGACAAAAGAAAGAAAGAAATCGCGACCGAGTTTGTTCCTTATCTGCACACGCGTCCCGCGAATCTTGCTGCTGCTGCTCCTTCCATGCATGCTATTATCAAGGTGATGCGCTGTCTCTTCGGGCGGGTAACACGCGAAGCAGTTGCTTTCAATCAGTTTTGTTTGGGGACGCTGCTTTACAATGCGCGCGTAAGCGTCGTCACGTGGTATTTTTCATATTTCGCGGGTTTCCTTTATCAGTCAGAATAAATGAGTACGCAATTAGTTCGTCGCTGAAAATAGTGCAGTTAGATGCCCCTCGTGGTTACCTACAAGTGCCTCATTGACACTTTAGTGATTAGGGCAGTATTTCTCGAGTTAGATAATTAATTACAATTAATTAATTAAGTTTCATTAACGAAAAAATTACTCTCCGCTTCTTCACAGTACTGCAAACATTATGCACTAGGTTTTCTTCGAGTTACGCAATTTCTCTTTTTTTAAATCCTGGTGCATGATAGCTGGGACACCCTGTATACTACCCTGTCTTTTCCTTCGCTTCAAGACGCAAAGCTGATAGTATTGAGAGCTTGGAGCTACAGGTAACTTTTTATGCTGAACACGACTTTCTGGCCCAGGGTGAAGCGTGCTTTGCTCTATCTGCCTGGCTCTGATATAGGATGCATGACAACGAGGTTTCGATACCGTAGTTATAAGTGCGATAGCGTTTGTTTGGCTGCATAACGCGAAACCTTTTTTGAGTGTGGCAATCGATTCAACGCGTATTGCAGCCTATTACTATTTTTGTCCTTTTTTGTCAAACCCACGACCACGCCGATCTCTGCTCGCGCTTTTTTCGTCAATACCTGCTTGTGAAAGGTGACTGCTCATCAGAAATGATGCAAATTATATTTCTCGCCTCAATTCGTTTCCGTTTCGGTAAGCTCATTTTTTGTTACCAGGGGCGCAATTCCAGAAGGCCTGAGATTGACCGAAACTCGGGGAATCAACGAGCTCTGTACCCGCCCCCTCACGTAATGGACATATTTCAAGGCGGGCTTAAAGGGCTTTGAAAATGCGATTCATGCTATTCGTTGATTATTGAGGTGACGTAATCGGTCCAGGGCAGCGCGCATCAAGGATGCGCGAATAAGGCGTGGCGCATCTTTCAGTGGTTTCTATCGCTACCCTGCTACACTGGTGGCTACTGGGGGAACGCAAATCCAATTACTTCATTGTAGAGTACTTTTACTTTATTAACCTGTATGTCACTGCAAAATCCACTTTATTTTTTATTTCATGCGTTCATATGAGCTTTTGTTTGGAAGTTTTCGTCCTAAGAAATAGCTTCTGCCATTGGTGGCACACAGTGCAATCACGTGACTACGGGCGACTGGCAAAAAAGAAACCGGGTGATGAAAGCGTGCCACATTCAAAACAGTTGCTGCTCGTATTGCGTTATCGAAACCCTAGGATTTTCGGCACAAAATTTCTTCGGTGCGGTCCACTCTGCTTACGTGCTTTTAAGACCAAACCCTGGTGAGACGTATTAGCAACTTCTTTTTTTCCATTTATTGTACTTGCGCCTTTTTCCTGGCTTTCGTTTTTTTTCTTCTTTTAGCTCGCATTACTTTAACCGGCTTTTTTTTCTGTTGTTGCGTGTTTGCGTCAGTTTCTTCTCTTTCATTTGTTCGTCTTAGTGTGCAAGCAGACTGGAACACGCCACAGCCTCCCTAGAATCGGGGTTCTGCGAGGGTGGTGTGCACCTCTCCCACTCCCGTGACATCACGTTCAGGCTTCATGCTACACGCACTATCCTACAAGTGTTACTGTTCGAATCCACAGTGTTGCGAATTTTACGAACCGGACACGTTAGTTCCTCAAAGGTCCAAATTCCGGGCCCATCCCCCAAGTGTCCATGTCTTACGAAGGAAGGAATAGCAACAAGGAAAATGACTTTCAGGTTGGTTTGCTTTATTTCATTTTGCTCTTCACCGCTCTTGTTCGAAGAAGCTCTCTACAGTCGTTTGTTTTTGTTTGTTTTTTCGTAGAGTTCAATCCCCTCAACCCTCTCTTCCTTCGCACCCTTCCCACTTCGCTTACCCTCTCCCTCTGGCGTCACGCGGTTGCTTTATTTCTTAGCTCTCCCCTTTACTCGCTTTCCATGCTCTGCTTCCTACCATACGACGGTGACGCTGAACAAAACCCGTTGAAAGGTTTTAAAATCGCCTCTCGCACCGTTCATTGTATTGTAGAGAGGATAATGTAAAGATGCAACAGGCCGTCAAGCTATCGGGGTATTTTCCTTTACAGTATCGACCATGTGGAAGAGGAAGGCAGGATTATGTTCAATCCAGACACGGGGATATGCGCCAAAGACGTGTCAGGGGAAGAAGATGAACCCCATGCATGCGCGAGAAACGAGCTGGGTTAAGGAAGAAGTAGAAGATCAAGCGTAGCGTTCGGAGGAGTTCGGCGTTCGGAGCATCACTCCTTATATCCTTTGCGGGGTTTTGGCCAGGATTTTAGGGTTCCCTGGTGATCTATCTCTCTGTGACCTTGCTTGCAGTTTTTGGGAATCTAGTTAGGGTGGGCGCTTTTTGCGCCGAATGGCTACTAACTCCCCTGGCCGGGGGGCTACCCCCTGGTCGGCCAGCCTTTCTCCGCAACGGCTTGACCGACATCCCTGTGGCCTTGGTTCCGACGAATGGTGGGGCGAATTGCCACAACAATCCTGGAAAAATGCAGAACGCCCTTCGTGCCGCTACGGAACGCTTCAACAAAATTTCTAGCGTGCGTCCATTCGGGAAAGGTGGAGTTGTGATTAGATCATCGGACCTGGAGTGTGTACAGGACCTTCTCAAGTGCGAGTCATTTGCGGCGTTCCCGGTGAGCCCCTTTGTTCCTTCTCACCTTGCGTGTGCAAAAGGCATCATCCGCGGAGTAGACACCGAGATGTCAGTCAACGATATGCTAGAAGAGTTTGCTTCCGCGGGTGTCATAGCTGTACACCGGTGCAGCAGAATTGAGAAGGACTCCCGCTATCCCACCGAATCAGTGATTGCTACCTTCGCCGGGGTGTCTGTCCCATCAGAACTGAAAGTGTGGCCCCTTATCTTTCGTGTGGAGCCTCTTTCCCCGCGTCCTTTGCAGTGCAAGAAATGCTGGCGATTTGGCCATAGTGTCGGGGGATGCAAATCTGCGGCTCGCTGCTGTTCGTGTGGGGGTGATCATCCTCCCGCACCATGCAATACGGAGGAGGTAACTTGCTGCCTGTGTGGAAACTCTCATCCGGCGGACTACTCCAGGTGTCCGGTTCGCGAGCAGGAAATGAAAATCCTTGAAGTGATTGAGAAACGTCGGTGCACGCGGAGTGAGGCGATGACAGTGGTTCGCGAAAGATTGTCCGGCTATGCCTCAGCAGTTGCCCGTGGCTCTACACTTGTTGATTCGTCTCTGGCTGAAATAATTGCCTCTGCAATAGAAAAAAAGTCAGGCTAAAGTAATGGACAGGTACATGCTTGCCATGACCGAACTTTTGGCAGCTCACTCATCCCATGTATCCCACACTGTGTCTGCATTGTGCGGCGTAGCGGTACAAAGCGATTCAACAGACGGGTCCAGTTCAAAAGCTGCAGGGTCACTAAACCAGCAAAGTTTTAGTGAGTCAAATCTTTCGGAATCACCAGGCCAAGTCATCTCTAAAGCCCTTCAGTCCCCTGAACTTCCAGCCTCTCCCCCTAGTGTGCCCCCTTCGCCTCAGTCCTGTTCTGGACGTGATCCATCTTCCTCCAAAATCGTTTTTCGACAGCCCACTTTGCTGCAATCCTCCAATATTCATCTTGAAAACAAACCTAGTGCCAGTTCTTTGAACTCTCCGGTGGACATGGAGTATCAAACAGTTCCGTTTAAAAGAACTGGATCTCTGACTGTGGGCTCACTGGAATCGTCTCCCAAACAAAAAGCAAAAAAAGGTCAAAGCGTTCCCAAAACAAATGACATCTTGGAAGCTGCGGTGGCAGCCATCAATTCATCGTAATGTCGCTTCGGGTCCTACAATGGAATTGCCGCTCTGTCATGTCAGCTCTCACAGACCTTGATTTTATAGTCTCTAAAGAACAACCAGACATTATTTTATTGCAAGAAACCTGGCTGACTCCGTGTAGGCCATTTTATTTCCATAATTATCGGATATTCCGCTTAGATCGACTAACCAGAGGAGGTGGATTGTTAATTCTCGTGTCATTGCAATTTTGTCATAAAGCCCATAAGTCATTTGAATTCATGTCGGTGGATTGTGAAATTCTAGCGGTTACATTTAGCCTGCCCGGGTGTTTTGCATTTTCGGTGGTTAACTCCTATTTTCCGGAAGGCGTCATTTCTACCTCTCCTCTCGATGCTGTTTTGCAATCGTGTGAGAATCGCGTTATTATTTGCGGTGATTTTAATTCCCACCATGTCTCTTGGGGGCTCCGCACAGATTCCTGTGGTAGGCGGCTAAGTGGTTGGATGAATGATAACAATATGCATTGTTATAACTCTGGTTCAGCAACATTTTTTCGATGGAAGACTACTTCAGTCTTAGACTTGACTTTTTCAAACTCCGGCATTATCTCTTCGTGGACTACTTTAGGTCACGCGACAAGTAGTGACCATGTTCCTATTTTATTTGAGATAGTGTGCCCTTCTAGGTCCCCACGTGCTCGTATGATTCGGCATACAAATTTACACCGTATGCAAAACAAAGTAAAAATAGCACTTCAATCTGTTCCATCCGGTAACGAGGAACGCAGGGCAGTTCAAGTTACTTCGATCATTTCGGATGCTGTTAGGTCTTCCCAATTCATTATCTCTTCTCAAAAAGATGGCAATAGCCCGTGGTGGAACGAAGATTGCGCACGGGCGTATAATCAAAGGCAGGCGGCTTGGAAGGTACTGCTAAGAAACCAATGCCCGTCTAATTGGACCAATTACAAATTTGCGGCCGCCATATTCAAACGGACAGTGTCTAAAGCGAAAGAAGCTCATAACACCCAGAAGTTTGCCGCTCTCTCAAAGCCAAAGAATAGGCGTTTGCTGTACCAGTTTCTTCGCTCGAGAAAGGTGGTTCAAGAGCTCCACAATGAAAATTCAGTGGTTCATTCAACACAGGAATCTATTGAAGCTCTCGCACAAATTGCACAAGAACTTAAATCCCGCTTTTCTTCTGTGTTCTCCGCTCCTTTTGTCAGTCAACTTTCTAATGTTGGTTTCAACCCAGTAAAAATGTCGGAATTGGCTGACGTTGTTTCACAGCTGTCTGAGGCTGTTCCGGGGCCAGATGGCATTACTGTGCCAATGTTACAGTTTTTATTTGAGGAAACCCCTGAAGATTTACTCAACATAGTAAACACGTCAATGAAACATAGCTGGATACCTCCAGAATGGAAACTCTCCAAGATAGTGCCATTGCTAAAAAACGAAGGATTAGGTTACGTCCCAGATAACATCAGGCCAATTTCCTTAACTAGCAACTTGGTAAAGCTCGTCGAGAGGATATTGAATGGTCGCCTTATGCGATTTCTTGAAAGCAATAAGATTTTAAGCCCCACTCAAATTGGCTTCAGACCCGGGAATTCCATTTGGAAGGCTCATATTGACATTGAGAGCCGCGTTAAACTAGCCCGTAGCCTAAAACACGTGAGCGCACTTGTTACTCTTGATATAACAAAGGCCTATGACAGCGTAGAGTATACTCATCTTGAGAGTAGCGAAATCCCTCTATACATCCAATCGTGGATTGGTCAGTTTTTAACTGGAAGGACATTCTTCTGTTCGAAAGGTGGCATATCATCTTCGCACTATCAGCAGTTTCGAGGGGTTCCTCAGGGGTCAGTCCTTTCTCCGGTTCTTTTTAATATTCTTCTCAGATCAGTTCCCATAATGGATGGCATATCAACTTACGTTTATGCCGATGATATTGCTTTTTACTCATCGGACAGAGATATTCATGACTTGTGCCAAAGACTACAAAACTATCTGGCCACCCTAGATAATTGGCTTAACAGGCTACATTTGTCACTTAATGTGGGAAAATGTGCGGTCTTAGTATTTCCGGTGACCATCCCCATTTCTTTATGCCTATTGTACCGACAGCAATCCATCCGTCAAGTTACAGAATTAAAATATCTCGGTATAATCTATGATGACAAGCTTACATGGCGTCCTCATATTAAACATATTGCTACTAAAGGAGAAAGAGCTGCAGGCGTGCTCCGCAGGCTATGTAGCCACAAATCCGCGTTGCGTAGAGATACACTGTTAATGATATATCGCAGTTATGTCCGCCCGGTATTAGAGTTTGGCTGCGTCCTATTTTCAGGTTGTGCGGCGTACAAATTAAATCCCCTATTTATCGTCGAGAGAATGGCTTTGCGACTATGCTTGGGACTGCCAAAATATGTCGCTAACCCTATTTTACACCTTGAGGCACGGTTTCCTCCACTGAAGTTTAGATTCCAATTATTGACCGTACTAACCTTTGTCAAATTGTTTGAACCCCCACTGCATGACGCCCAGTTCATTTTCCGTCTGAGGCCTGATCTTTTTCAAGGCATTCAGTGGACGCGGTTCCAGAGACCCCAGATGGATCTAGTACAGTCATGGCTCCAGCCACTTCACGCAGACCTTTTCCGGCTCCCCTCTACTTGTATTAGTGTGTCATCTGTTGAAATAATGTTTGATAATATTTTCCCCCCGTATGCCAAGATGTTGCCAGCCCGAATTCTAAATGGATTGCTGGAGGATCATTTGTCAACCCTTCATTCCCATACCGTCATTGCTACCGATGCCTCACAAGTTGATGAAAAAGCTGGAGTCGGGATATTCTCCCAGTACCCCGATTGGTCCTTTTCGATCAGGTTACCTGATTACACACCTATTTTCCAGGCGGAATTATTGGAAATAATTTTGGCTCTTCAAAAACTTCAGCATAGATTTTCCCATGTAGTTATACTTTCTGACTCCCTCTCTGTGTGTTCCGCATTATCAACCGAAAAAGATTCTCCAATTATCCGCACATTCCGATCATTTGTTCCGCATCAGCTTTGTGAGGTTCGGCTAGTGTGGGTTCCAGGACATGCAGGAATCTCATACAATGAAGTGGCTGATCAATTAGCCAGCATGTCTCTTGGTGGCCCTGTGGTCGTGCAATGTCCAAATGACAGTTTTCTATTGGGGGCGAGATTTAAACGTCTACAGCTACTCCAGGCTTATAAGCAAGACGCCCTTCTATCCTCTAGAGATTATAGCCACCTTCGTCATGCATGGAAGCCAATGTTTTGTGAAACAAGGATATGCGAGGTAGCAATCACTAAACTTCGGTGCAAAATTCCCCCACTAAATTTTTATCTTTATAAATCTCGTCTGGCTCCATCTCCGCAATGCCCTTTCTGCGACGAACCGGAAAATTTAGAACATTTTCTATTTAATTGCCGCAGCTTCTCCCCAATGCGACGCACGCATCTGGAGTCAACCTTTAGACGCCTTAACCTTCCGCTATCTAGTTACGAGGTCCTGTCACTAGGCGTTTCCGCCCTAGGAGTCTGCCACAGGGATGTTGTGTCTGCCCTCCATTCTTATCTTGTGGCGACAGGCAGGTTTTCCTGCTAGCCTGCTAAACATTCACACATACCTCATTTTTCTTCCTGAATCTACTTTCATATTAAACATATTTAAAAAAATTCTGTTGGGTATTTTCTTTTCTAAATTTTGGGATCTAAAATAATAAAGCTCACATCCTTATTAGGCACAAAACTTCTTGGCCAATCCCCCGCGTGGGTATGTGCCATGGTGGGAGGCAACCAACCAACCAATCTGAACGCTCGGACCTGCGTTCCTATCGGCTTCACCCCGGCGAATACACCACGTCAACCGACTATCGGTACGTCGACTGTCTCCGTGACAGCATATGTAATACGTATAAGCTATTCTGTCAGTAGAGAGTTTTAGCTGACTTTTTCTGACGGTCCGCTCCGCTCCGATAGCAAGCGGGAGCGGCATTGCGCATGCGTGGCACGCTAGCGCTCTACCGGCGACACCGGAGCGGGGCCCCGCTGCGCTAACCGGGGCCTCTTAGCGGACCGTCGCGGCAGCCTACGCTACCGTGCGGAATTTCAGCATGGCTACCCCCGCGATGCGAAGGCGCTACGGCGATCTTCGTTTCTTCAGTTGAAACACGATCGACGAAGCCGCGAAAGCGCTTCCTAATAGGCAATGGTGCCACACACTTCAAAGATCTTTAGAACGAAAGCGAAAAACGTCGACCGAAGCGCGGGGCTGCTTCTATGCAGCGCCGAGAAAGACAACCTTGGCTTGGCTATTCCAAAGTTTACCGGCTTGTTTATTGTTATTTAGAAAAATTATACAATGTCAGCGATTACATTATACAAAAAAAAAGGTTAAATGAGGCCAAGAAACACGGTATTTTGCTTTGTTTGGGCGACTAAATACAAATTCTTATGTTTCCTTTAGGATGAAGTTTTAGTTTACACGCGCACGCGAAACGACCAGTCACGTGAATCATTCCCCGTCGAGGGAGATACGGTTATCGCTTAGCTAAAAGCCTTTCGGCTGCTGACGCTCCGGTTGTGCTGAGCGGGACGTCGGGAGCATAGCGGAGCGTCAAAAACGGCCAGCTAAAACTCTCCAGTAACGTTTTCACAAGAAATGCGCGCTACGCAACCCCTCGAGGGAGACTGTCCGCCGCGCTGATGATAAACAAAACACACGGTCATGCAACGCTTCGTTCGAAACTGCTTTGCGAGCAGACGATAACTGAAGCGCACGCTCCGGCTGCAGACAAAAAAAAAAAAAAAAAAAAAAGGACCTGCGGTAGGAATTCCCTGCGGAAGCCATGTCCGCCAAACCACCTAAAAGAAAGGCGAGGTCTGCAAAACCCGTCTCCACTGATTATATTGCGCACACACCCGCTGACAGTCGACTGGTGACGGTCGATGGTGCGGTCGCCGCCAAGGCTTCTCTAAAAGCTGCCCGCCGCGTAAAACCGCATCGCACACTACACTTGCTCCTCGACGGTCATGAAGCTAAAGCCGCCTCTAAGTCATAGCAAACGGGGTTCTGTCGCCAAACGACTGCACAGCCAATGCAAGACACTTTTCGAGAGAAAGAAACGGGTCGAAATTCTTATTTCGTTTAAAAGACCTTTGATTGATTGTAGGGTTTAACGCGCCGACGCAACGCAGGCGATGAGGCGCGCCGTAGTGGAGGGCTCCGGATAAATTTTGACCACCTGGGGATCTTTAACGTGCGCCGAAATCTCGTACACACGGGCGTTTTTGCTTTTCACCTCCATCAGAAAAGCGGCCGCCGCGGCCGGGAATCAAAGCCGCAACCTCGTGCTCAGCGTTTAAAAGACCTGTCGGGGCCCAAATATGCGTGCTACGGAGACCATAAATATAAACCACGCCGCAGCACCGGCCACCACGGGCGTCCCGAGTTCAACTCGGCCGTGCAAAACAATACCCGACTTTCCTTCGAGTTCTAATGTCAGTCAAACACATCCAGCCTCTTCGGGTGCGCGGCGTAACAACCGAAGCCACACCCACCCCTGGCGTCCGCTTTGTGGGGGCGTAGCGTTGTAGCCACTAAGTCGTCACTTGATGCCCCCTAGCAGCGACAAGATCTTAGCACGAAACAAAAACAAGTCCCCAGGCCACTGTCGGCTAGCGGTGTCACATTCGCGAGGGTGTTCGGTCTTAACTGGAGTTCACTATTGTACAAGCCGACAGGAGAGACAAAAACGACATGATTTTCCCATGGGAGCCTTCTTCATACACTGTGAAAACATAGTCGATGACTAATGACACAACATCAACGCCTAAAACGCCCTCGCCAATTTTGAAACACGCTCTTCAAATGACCGGGACGATTTCTGATAAGCAGCCGCCGTGCACACTCAAGCAAGCTGTAAACAAAAGCCATATTTGATGGTCAGGGGCGGGGCGCGTTCCATTCGCTACAGTGGACCCGCTTGACTAATTGGTCTGCGCTTGCGCAGAGCTACACTGGTACTGCCCTCAGGCCACGTTGCAAACATAATTCAGTTGAAGTAGAGAACACTGAGAAAAACGGACCGCTCCTTACAGGGCGTGTCCAACAGCCACGCTGGGGATTTCAAAGTAGCAGTGGGGTTATCTAGTTTATGCTCGGGAATGAGCCTTGCGGAGCGATTTCAGAGGGTGCTGCATGCGGAAGATAGCAGGCGCCGTACTTTATCAACGTAAGCGGCCCCAACGCAGCGCGCTGAATATGCCAGGCGTGCTGCGCGCGATCCCGGCGGTTCGAATGCTCCGCTATCTCTACTTTCTTAACCCAAGCAGCTGGAAACTCGGTGGTAGACGAAACTCGGGCCTTCTGGAATAGCGCCCCTGCATGTGACCAGCTTTGCTGCTTGGAGGGAAAGAAAAGACAGGGCAGCGAGCGTGGTAGGGCGCGCACGCGTACATGGATGTCTCGACCACGTGGTCTCGACACCAGAAGTGCAATGCCAGATGTCGCCGCGATGCATTTCGCCACGTTCTGTGTGCCCCGGTTATCTTGCCGACGGGTGTACCTTCAGCGGTTAAAAAAATTGTTCAAGCTGCAAGAATAAAATAGCCATCATTCTACTTTAAAATTAATAGTCAACGAAGTAGAAAAGTACAACACCTAACAGGTGCATTGACACAAAATAGAAACACTCTTCATTAATCCTCTCCTGCTTAACGTAGGTTTCGGAAGTGACACAACCGACGCATATCGAACCTTACATTACGGCTTTAACCAGCTTCGGCGCATGATCTGCTATCTTCTCGTCCTTCAGGTCGCCCGAGGTGCGCTTTCAGCATTCCCGACCATAGTACAGCGTCATCTCTGTAGTTAATTAAGCTATGGAGGCTAGCACCAAAGCGTAATTCTTTTGCGCAGTAGGTTTATTAAAATTCCTGAGCTTGCGACTACCTCACAATTATCACGGACTCGCAGCAAGCCTGTCGAAGATACCTCCTTGGAAGAATTCCTCCACCTGCCCTCAAGCTTCTACAAGCCATAGTATCACCTCCTAACGTGACCATCGTTTGGACCCCAGGTCATGCCTCCCTCCCCGGGAACGAAGCAGCCCATGCTGCGGCCCGCGAACTTCACTTCCGGGCACTCCCGACGAGGCCGGGCGACTTGGACACCCTTACTGACACGCTACAGCCACTACCAGCCACCTACTCCGACATCTTAGCGCACTATCGCCACACCCGCCGAGAATACCCTCCCCCACACCCTGCACTCACCAACGAAGAATCCCGCATCTGGCGACGTCTCCAAACAAATACATTCTACAACGGCACCATCCTCTCCCATATCTCCCCCAGCCGTTTCACCTATAACTGCCGTGACTGCCACACCCCAGACACAACCCCCCACCTCGTATTCTTCTGCCCACACCACCCCTCCCCACTCCCCACACCTACTCTCGAGCAGTGGGAATGCGCGCTGACCAGCTCGGACCTGCAGGACCAGCAAAGCCTGATCCAGCGGGCCACCCGAGCAGCGACAGCACGCGGCTACCTGGACTAAGGCGGCCGCCCATCTGCTCTAAATATGTAAAATAAACGTTTGTTCCTCCTCCTCCTCTTTCCCAGCTATTAACTTGCTTCTTTGCACCGTACACCAAACTAATATGCTCCTTGTTGGGAAGATGCTTCGCATGAAGTAGAACGCTATACTATCCCCAGTTTGCTTTATTAGCAGAGAAATTCTCCCATGCGGTACCCCAGTAGGTGTACTTTCAATTTTCCGAAATTATTTTTTTTATTAAACAACGAGAATTGCTAGCAGCCTTGCGACAAACTCTAACGTCCAACTACCAGTATGGTCTATAGGTGTCTGAGGTTGAGGTTTGAAATGAAACAGTGGAAGCACCTGGCTGCACTTAATGCTTTGAAAAAAAAAAGCTGTCCCAACGGAAGCCTACCTTGGTTCGGCCTAGCGCGATGAAGACTGTTGCATCAGGCTCAAAGAAAACATCGGAAAAATAATTACAACAAAGTAAACAATCCCACGCAGAGTAATTACCCTGTAGAAATTTGTTCTTTTTCTGGAATTTGTTAGAAGCATCAAATGTCGCAATCTGCACCTCTGACGGGCACCACTTTTTTCAGCATATCTGCATCGTTTCAATCGGTTAGCTTGACTTTGATATTGTAGTTGCCGTTATTAAAATAAAAAAAAACACGTCGTACACAGCGAGGCCCTCTTCAGCTGTTATAATGCGTGTTCAGTGTTTTTTTAGGGGCGCCACCCCTTAGAGGATCGGGCTGTCGGTGTCTCATGTCGTATTCTCATGTGGTCACTCGCCGGGACACTCGCTTTCCAACGCCTCGCGCTACAACGCAATGCGTACTAAAAGTGTATAATGGATAAAGCCGGCTCAAAATATTGATTGATTGATTGTAGGGTTTAACGCGCCGACGCAACGCAGGCGATGAGGCGCGCCGTAGTGGAGGGCTCCGGATTAATTTTGACCACCTGGGGATCCTTAACGTGCGCCGAAATCTCGTACACACGGGCGTTTTTGCTTTTCGCCTCCATCAGAAAAGCGGCCGCCGCGGCCGGGAATCGAACCCGCGACCTCCGCCTCAAAATAAACTAACACGATTTAAAGATTTCTGTAACGCTCTCTGTCCTCTTCAGGAAGCGTCAAGCACAAGCAGAAGCTATTTGTAGACGGGCTATAATTTGTGTTGCACTCAAATACCAACCGGCTCTAGACAATAGGCCTGATTGGGGGTGGTGGGTCGAAGCTAGTGGCTCTTGACGCTAGTCCTGATCGGAGGCGGCCGGTCGGTCGACGCAAGAAAAGGCATGGACTTTCTGTGGATTGATTTCGGAGTAGCTTGTTTCACCATCCCAGACATTTCTTGTGCGAAGTGTTGACTGCCCGGAGTACTTAGAAACTGTCTCGGTTTTTTCGGTTTTTAGGGCAGCGCTGTTTTCTCTTCTCTTCTCACACCGTTCTCCGTTACCCGTGGTACAAGGCAATTGGCTGCTCCTTGTCGCCTCTGCTCTTTGTCATTTGTCTCGACCCGCTGCTCCGCGATATTGGTGCAAACACCGTCATCCGCGGCTTCCCGTTGCCAGGCTTCGGCCAAGCCAAGGGTTCCGCTGATGCGGATGACGTGTCCCTGCTTATCCGGGACGCGGACAGCCATCAAGCGTTTATGCGGCTATTGAATGAGTACGGTGAGCTGTCTGGAGCTCGACTGAACTGAGGCGAAAGTAGGGCGGTGTGCTTCGGAACATTTGCGTCTGGCTTGGCGGGCGACGAATAATCGATAATGGATTTTGGAGTGGTTGGGGTGGTGTTCCTTTCCTCGGGTGAAGTGGCTCGTTGCACGTGGAAGCGCCTCCTCGAGACAGCGTAACAGCGTCTTGCGGTTTCAGCAATGTTCAGGCTTTTCCATGCAGAGCGAAGCTACATAATTAGGTCGTCCGTATGGGCACCGAATTTGTATGTAGCACGCGCAGCAAAACCGCCGCCCCCATTTTCCACGTCAGCTCGCCACGAAGTTATGGGCTTTCTTTAGAGCGGGCAAGAGAGAAACAGTGTCGCGTGCGCTGTTGAGAAGGCCCAAGTGAATGGGTAGTTTCAGTCTGCCTTGCTTGCAAACCATGTGTAGTGGTGGTGGTGGTGATGGTTGTTGTGGGATCAGGCGGCGTTAGCCTGGCTGGATATGCCGGCAATTGCTCCGCGCAAGCTCCTCCTAATTAGCCAAATGTAGTGTCCTTTTACCACAAGTTTGCCAGCTCCGTCTCCTCAAGGAAGCTCAGGAGAAGGCGTGACACGTCTCTTCGCAGCATCCAATGTCCCCTTAGAAAGGCGATGTGCGCCAGAGTGCTGTGTGGGGCTGCCAGCTTTCGAATCGCTGAGAGTATTGCAGTCCGCTCGACATTATGCTCTGGGCAACACATTACGTAGTGGTGTGCATCCCCTATCACTGGACATGACGAACACAGAGGCGATCGCGCGAGGCCCACCTTGAATAGCCATGCTGTGGTATTCGCTGAGCCCGTTCGGATGCGGTACCGCAATGTTGCCTCCGATCTTGTAAGTCCCTTTGTGACGCAAGGCTGGTGATAGGGATTTTCCAAAGACTTGAAATGTTCGGCCAATGTGTAGCGCGCTGCCATACGCGCAGTTTTCGACCTTACATGTAGACTCAACTTAGTACCCAAGGAGCGCGCTGCTGCAGTACTATCTGGGAATTTCCCGCTCAGTGTTTTATGACGAACGCATTGCCGATCCGTCTTCCCAGTAGTCTCCGCCATTTTATCCCTACGTTGTCAAAACACTGAGAAACGTCCAGTCTACCTAGCAAAGCCCACGTTTTAGGGAAAGTACGTCAAGCGAATTGTGCGAAAAATTGGCAATAAATCAGTTAGACCATTAACAGTTAGCAAGATCACGCGGCATGCCTTGGCATCGGCTGACTTCGGCGGCACTTCGAGTTGGTGTTCGGGATTTCGGAGGCTCGCGTGGCTGGGAAGTTCTTCCCACGAGTTTCCGGCTGGCGAGATTAGGCGTGGTGCGTTCCTCACGGTGCTCGCACTCCGGGCACACTGAAACATTAGAACATGCCTTGTTTCGGTGTCTTGCAGCGGCAGCGTTTTGTACTGTGTTAAGCAGGTTGTTTGGTCTCACACTCCGAAAGAGCACAAGTTCAAATTACGTGTTGGTGAACTTCCTCATGTGCTCGGGCTTTTGTATTGTCGCGAAATCGTGGTGCCGCGCCACGTGTACGGTCGATCCTTATGCTTCACGTAGAGCACGAGTTGGCATCTCTAGGCGAAGAAGCCTTCATGTTACGATGACGGTTCACAGTGGTCAAGAACAACATCCTGAGTATATCTATAGTACCGTATTCAGGTTCAGCAAATTTGGGAACTCTCCGTTTCAACACCTGTGAAATATCTGCGGATGGATTTTGCAATAGCTTGTTTCCCCAACACAGACATTTTGTGTGTGTGTTGAATTGCAAGAATATTTGGAAAATGATTGTTTTTTCTTTCTCTTTTTAGGGGAGCGCTATTACCACTAGTCGCCGAGCACCGATATGCGGTTTGTAAGAAATTCTCTTTTCGCCACATTTACCTGGTGCCGGGGCCTCGTTGATCAGCGAGGACGAGCCTCCGGGGCGGGCATTGCACTGCGCTCGCGTTGACCCCTGCCACTGCCCCACACTGGGGCAGATGGGGCATTCGAATTGCTTAAATCCACTCCAGTGCAAGAGAGGGCGCCATCGCTTAAACGAGCACGCGATTCCTCCTCTCAGCGGCGCTTCTCCGGCGCCCAAGCAGCTCGCGCGGTGTGGCGAGAGAGAGACTTACAATCTTTGAATACACTGACACTCTGCCTGCTTCGCCCCTTGGCCGGGGATTTTCCTCGGCCACCTTTCAGCCGCCTCTTGGTCGCCATTATGACACTGAATTTCAGGCTCCGCTTCACCCCTAATACCAATTCCTCCGCCAACGTCGCTTCCCCCTCGCTCTGCGGCAATGGAGACACGACATATAAAATAAACCATGAAGCGCAACTTACTGATTATCTTATCAAAGCGCACCACGACTGCCTGCTTCTGCGCCGACTACAGACCTGATTATTTTCTCGTTCGCTCAGTCTTTCTTGTGCCATTAAACTATTATACACCCAGAAAAGAACCACACTCACTGAGGCCTCGGTAACGTACTGACAAGGTTATCGGCCTTCTGCGAAGTCAGGTGAGCTAAAAAATAAGTGAAAGAAAAAAAAGGTAGTTTTAATATTGTCTTTTGTTTTCTTTATTCTCGGCTCCAATAAACGCTTCCTCCTCCTTCTCCCCCTGTATTTTGCCTGCCGCATCTTAGAAGCTAAGGACTTAGAAGAGCCGCATTGCTTTTAGGCTTTTACGGTAAACGAAGGACTTTTTTTTGACAGTCCGCGAGCATTCCTCCCAACCTCCCTCTTTTCCGCCAGCCCTCCATACACTCACGGAATACCACGGCAGCAGAGTAGTAGGAAACTCGTATATCACCACAAGCACGCTTGGCAGGATAAGCGAATAAAAGATGAAAATTGTCGTTTATGTGTTTCCTCAGCGCTTTAACGCGGAAACTGGATTTATAGGCTACCGACATTGTGTCAAGCCCTAACGCCTCTGCTCTAAAGAATGCAATAACGGCCGTTGCCTTGGCCATGTTTTCTCTGTCATCTTGTTCTCATTTTGATGCTGTTTGACTAACCCACCGGAAGGCGCCCTGGCTATAACCACCAGAATAAATTTAGTCCCAACATAATTACGCTCCTCTGACAAGAAGTTCGAAGAAGTAAAGGTTTGGGTAACACGCCAGCGACTACAAGGTGTCCCAGAATGCAGGAAAGCATATTTTGTTTCCACGACGGCGCAACTAAGTTGGGAGGATTGGCTTGAAGCAGCAATATTTTATTCACTTCTGGACACAGAAAAATAAAATACTTTTATACATCGGGTATAAGAAGAAGTTTTTGTTGTTAGGCTGAGTCGAGACCTCAACTGCCAAAGACAATTTGTCAATATTTAGTTAAACTTGTTTTGAGTATCACCTAATTAACGTGCACCTTAAGTCTGCGGAAATCGGCTTGACGAAGAGGAGCAAGCATTATGCACACCCAGTGAAAAAAAAAACAAAGCCGGAGGAAACTGAACGGCCTTTTAATATCGAAACCACATATTCAAATTTTCATTTCGTTAGGGCGAAATTTGTTAAAAGGGAAACGTCGATTTTGAGAACGATCTGTAACGCCGCTCAATTTACATCGTAGAATTGTGACGCTTTTCTAGTTACGAAGTAAATGCTTGTGAGCAAATCGTTGCATAAGCATTAGTGGATTGTTGGAAGCACTGCGTGTACGCTGTAGTAAATTACGAACCCAGATTGGGTCTTAAAGACCCAATGTGAGTCTTCAAAACGATGACGGCATGCCAATACGCTCACTTATACTATTTCTTATGAGCTTTCGAAGGCATGTCACCTAAGGTTTAATTTTGTACTCGACCCCTCGGGATGTGGGCACGCGTCAACGCGGTGACGAAGAGATAAAACGCTATTTATGCGGCAATACGTCAATAGCGAAAATATGCGGCTCACCGCTCAGCGTATAACAGGAGTACCGACCGATACCGAATCGCAGAAATTAATGTCGCACCGAGCGAGAACGAGGTCACTGCAAACCACTGCCTCACTCACGTCCTTCAACCACAGCAACAGTGCTTTTTTTCTTGTGTAAAAATGCCAATATCAGCGGCCAAGCAAAAAGGCCCATTTTATTTCCTTGATGCTGCTAATTCTTCTGTTCATATATTTTATTTGTTAACAGTGACCACTAGACAGTCGTACGGGGAGGAATAAAAAATACCAACTCTTCCTAACAGCTTAAACATGAAACGAAAAGCACAGAGTTCCTTTGTTCGTGTCGGGCTTCCCTGACGAGGCCGGCCACCTGCACAAACGTCCCCTGCAACCTTCCTCAGTGGTGCATCTATTTTGAGTGATGCCGATTACATTTTGGCAAACGGTCCAAAGTTCCAGTGACCAACCCGCCTCAAAAAGGACCCAACTTGCAGCCGTGGACAGAGGTGTTGCGAGCCGCACGTGCCAGAAAAACCGGGACTGAGCCATTGGCAGCGGAGACGACAGCCTACTAGGCACTGCAAGTAATGAGCCACACAAAGCTCCCAGGCCGTGTCCACCAACGGAAACCCGGGAAGGGGCGAAGCATGCAGTGTGGTGTTTTTGCCAACGGAAATCAAGCCGTTGGGGGATACAGGCATACAGCTTGGCTGTAAAAGACTCTTGTCTTTGAAGGACGAAGCGCTGCAGCGCAAGGCGTCAAAGAGTGGCCCGATGTTTATTTAGAAAGCGTTACGTTCCAGCTCAAGGCGTAAACGAGTGTCCCGGTGTTCTCCATTAAAGCTAGTGTTAGCCTCTCGTTGGTCGAGACATTTCGTGCCGTAAACAAAAAACCTCGGCAGGACCCAGCCGTTCTTGCCCAAGACGCCGAGCGCATGCGTCAGCCTAATCAGGCGTGCAGCATAGAGCCCAGCAATCGTGCAAAAAACCCCACAAAACAAGAATCTAAACCGCATGATAGATGATAAGGCGCCGGTGAACAATGAGACCCCCTCCCCTATGTGTTCTCGTAAAAATTGGGTTCGCAGCTGGTCTCGAAAGGGGTCGGGAGTCGATGTCATGGGAAGGGTAGCGCATGCGTCAGGCTAGGCAGGAACCAGCAGTTCTCGCCCAAGACGCCGAGCGTACGCGGCGGGACCCAGCATTTGCCGCCAGGGAAGCCGAGTGCAAGCGACATGCCCGCCTAGACAATGGGGAACATTTTATACCCTCCCCTATCACCGTTTGTAGTTGTTAACAGCAGCTGCGCTGAACAGCCACTTTCGCAGGGCGGATGGCGTCCATTTTTTAGGTGCGGAGCACCTATAGGACCGCACAATCTCCATCCGTGTCAGTGCGCGTAGCACCGACAATCGCAACAAATCACACAGGCACCGGTAGGATTCGAGCCTGTGTCTGGTAGGCCACATAGTGTTAATGTCACCCGCCTTACCCATTGTGCTACGACCGTGAGTAAGTCCCCGACAATCAAACGGCTCACTCCCTCGCCTGTAACGGTGCGGAGTACCTTTGTCTGTCCGCGTCCATCCGTGCGCACACCACCACCAAGTGAAATTCAAGCGAAATTCGATTTGAGCCGTGAGTTGAAGTTTCATTTAGGGAATAATAAAGGTGCAACTCACGTCTCAAATCGAATGACGGTCGGAGCGCAAATCGGTTGTCACTGGGGTGGCGCAACTTGGATGTCATTTCGAGTCCCCGTACTCCACCCACTCGCCATCATCCACAGAGGGGAGATGCTGCCATATTTTAGTACGCGGTACGTTACAGCGCGAGGCGTAAACGAGCGTCCGAGCGTCCGAGGCGTAAACGAGCGTACCGTGGTTACATGAGACGACAGTTACCACGACGACATTAGACACCGACAGCCCGAGCCCAAACGGCTACTATCGAGGAGGCCCGTTTTGGTTGACCGAACTGTGCTCTCCTGTTACAGAAATTGATACGTATCAAAACTTTGTCGGGCTTGGTACAACTATGTGGTGAGTCCGCTTTTGCTTTTGCGTCCTTGGCCCACGAGTGCCAGGTCCAACTGCTAAACGATGTTGACAAACGCCGTTTTGTTTCCATAACAAAACAAACATCCCAATCACGGTAGTGAGAATTTCGCGTGTTCAGCGGTCTGCTTGAGTGTGCCTGCCTAATTATTTACGTCACGTGTCAGGTCACGTGTTCCGACTGTTCCATTTATTCTGCCAGTTTGTTCCCGTGTGCATGGGTGTGTGTGCGTGTACGTAAAGAGAAAAAACGACCAGCCAAGCCCTCGTGCGTAAACACAACGGGGCCCAGTAGCAGCCAATTAACTGGCCTCCAACCGCTGCTCCTCGTGTACACGCCTCTTGCATACATCGTCCTCGTTAGTTTAATCCAGAATGTAAATATCAGAAAGCTATCGCGGACGTCAACATGGAAGCTGTTGCCAAGCACACCATAAATCAAGGGGGCCTTACGGAAACAGCATGGAGACCGCTGAAGGGCACAGACTCTTCCCAGCAAGTTCGGTACGAGTGATCTTCAGGAAGGGAACTCCCGAAGCAGCGCCCAATCGGGAAGCGTTAACGCGGGTGCACAAGAAAAAGGTAGAATCAGGTCTGAGACGTAAAGCAGCCAAGGTTGCAGTCAACAAAAACGACCACCGAGCTTAAGCCCCAGAAACAAGATATGTGGCTCAAAAGCTTTAATCTCTGGGAAAGACAAAATTCATTCAAAACACGCGATCAAATGCGGCGCTTCCAATGCGGCAATCCATGCTGTGGAGATTCTAGCTTCCGCTGCCATTGTGAGATCGCTCGGTTTGGTGCCGTCGCGCGGAGATCCCCCATCTGTTTCCGAAGGCCCAGCTCGCACCGGCGCCACTGCGTAGGGCCGAGCAAAAGCTTCTTTCGCTATCCTGACGAAGTGTACGGACACTGAAGTGTAGGCGCCAGCGATCGTTCCGCGATAAACCCGGTACGCGACGGCCACTACATCGTCGTTCGGCGCTAACCTCACCTGATTGGCTTTTTTTGAACGGGACCCAAGTCCACTCTCTCTCATGGACACGCAAACCGCGCCTTGAGGGAGAGGTGGTTCTAGAGACGCTTTCCCAGACGCCTGATTGATTGTTTGATTGTTGTAGGGTTTAACGCGCCGACGCAACGCAGACGATGAGGCGCACCGTAGTGGAGGGCTCCGGATTAATTTTGACAACCTGGGGATCTTTAACGTGCGCCGAAATCTCGTACACACGGGCGTTTTTGCTTTTCGCCTCAATCAGAAAAGCGGCCGCCGTGGCCTGGAATCGAACCCGCAGCCTCGTGCTCAGCAGCGCAACGCTTTAGCAACTGGACCACTGCGGCGGGTTCCGGCCGCACATCGGTTACCGCCTTGCTCCTTTGTCCCTATGCCTCTCACAGGCCGTACCCTACACTTGGCGATCCTTCTGTGCAGTACGGCGGCGACGACGACGACGACGACAACGATGATGATGATTTGTGTTTATTTCCGCAAGGCCAGCTAGGGCAAAGAGCGCCAAAGACATGGTTATTTATGATACACTTGTAAGTGTAAATACTAAATTATTACAGTAAAAACAAAAGCAAAGTGAAGCGAAATAAATCCAATGACGATGGCTTGTGTATAGGGCCAGTCGGTGATCCCACATGATATGAGATGAGTTTTAAAAGCGGGTCTCTATCAAAAATTTAAAAGTACGTTCCACCGAGAACATGGGGTTATCTCCCAGAAAGTATGCTAGATGCAGAGGAATGTTGTATCTGCATAGCTCTGGAAAATGTTTATGTCGTGTTGTGTCTAGTGCTTTGCATTGTGTGAGAAGGTGTGTTACGGATAGGCCCTCTCCGCACCTACTCCACCACGGCCTTGAGGAACCACTGAGCGGTGTGAGTGTGTTACATGTGTGTGGTCTATCCGTAACCTAGCCAAGGCAACTTCAGTACGTCTGTTGCGTGTGTCGGTGGTGTATGGTCCAAATAGTGGCTTTATTACGTGTATTTTGTCGTCTGTATGTTCATTCCAGTGCACTTTCCGTGTTTTTCGGAGGTGTTGTTTGATTTGTGGTTTCAGGTAGGTGTACGGTAGCGTTGTACGCTGTGCAGTACGCGCATGTGAGCGAATGGACCACATGTCTCTCGCTGCTGCGAGCCAATCTGGCCAGCTCACGATGGTGCACCGCACCCTGGATTTCGCTTCGCCCTGACCGTTGAATCCTCACGTCGGCGCGGCTGTGACGCCGCTCACTTGCGCGTTGCGCCGATTCGCCCTTCGCCCCTTTTCTCCTATGTCTGTATGTTCATTCCAGTGCACATTCCAGTGCAACGAACTGTAAGCGGGGGATTGGCGTCAAATCAACGTCTTTTCTCCAGACCGCCTTCTCTCCACACGTCTTCGCTTCCTTTGCCGCCCCTACTCCAACTGCCAGACAGAGGCGGTGTTGAGCTTGTGGAGACTGAAACGCCGCCGCTACCGGCGGTGTTTCAGTCTTGTGAGCGTGCTCAACTAGCTCTAACCCACGGTGGTTCCTCGCGGTGTGTATGATTACATTCCTTATGTAAGGTTTGGGTTATGCATATTGTGAGGTCGACACCACAATGTCTTCTTTTAAATATTTGACAATTTTCGCTGTCCACGCAGCAAACAAAAATAACAGCAAGCACACAGAATGGCAGAATACATTAAATGACCCTGTGTCTTACACTTGCCTGGATTTCGTTTCAAAGTAAGTACTAACCTTTAATAAGGCAATAGGTCAAACTCGAAGCTTCGTTTCCCCTTGTGAACGTTGATGAGCGCGGAACCAACGCCGCCTGTATAAACATTGCCTAACGCGTCACGCGCTTTCCAATGGGAAGGGTGGGACGCTTACTTCAGGAGGAGGAGGAGCAGGAGGTAAACTTTATTTAGCCAAGCTCTGTTACGGGGACGTGGTGGCCGCTGGCGTTAGCCTGGCGGCGACAATGGCAGCCCGATTCGTCAGGGAGGCTTCAACCTCCGGATCAGAGCTGCCCGGCGCCCTCTCCCAGTGCTCGTCGCAGGTGATGGAGGGCAAAGGATCATTGGGACAAGCCCACATGGTGTGGGATAAGGTGGCGGGAATGCCGCATGATGGGCAGTTCGGGGAGGGAAATAAAGATGGGTGAATGCGATGGAGCAGCGCGCGACAGGGGAGGCTGCCTGTGTGCAGGAGGCGCCACGTGCGTTCTTGCACGTTGTCGAGACTGACGTCAGCAGGGGGATATACACGGCGGGCGAGGCGGAAATGGGTCGCTATGTCGTCATAGCTGAGTAGGCTATCTCTAGCTGATCTGGCACCGTGCGAGGGGACGAGGCTGGGGCCGGCTCGGAAAGTGAACCCTCGAGCAGCAGAATGGACCTCCTAGCCCGGCGTGAGCAGGGGTCCAGATCAGTTATACTGAGCTGGAGGGGGAATTTTGAGAGAGAATTTTGAGTGCCTGTGGGGATAGGAGCCCCCTGGCGAAAGTTTGAATGGCCGTTTTCGAATCGGAGATCACAATTGTGGGAGTCGGCCGGTGCGTTAAGGCAAGCGCTATTGCCGCCTCCTCCGCCGTTGCAGGATTGATGGTGCGGACAGAAATTGAGTCAACTGGCGGGGAATTAGGGCGGTCAATGATTGCTACCGCATACGCATCATGGTGGCAGTATAGTCAGCCGCGTCCACGTAAAGAATGTCCGGTCGGACGGGGAGTCGCTTATTGAGCGCGCGCACCCTTTCCTCCCGCCGCCCCCTGTGATAAGTTGGGTGCATATTGCGCGGGAGTGGGCGAACCAGGATATTAGGATGGATATTTGGGGGGATTTGAAGCTTGCTGTCGGTGATTAGCGGAGCTCGTAAGCCAAGTTTTCCCAGAATGTGCCGTCCAGTAGAGGTGCCTGATAGCCATTGCAGCTGACCTATGCGATGGGCCTCTAGCAGCTCCTCCGCGAGGTTGTGAATTCTCAATCTCTCAGGTCGGGCAGTGGAACTGTACAAGGGTACCTGTAATGCAGGCTTCTAGGCTTTCCTGATGAGGCAATTAATTTTCTTAATTTCAGTGGGAGGGACCTGAAGGAAAGGCAGTGAGTATGTGATGCGGCTTACGACAAAAGCCTGTACCAGTCGCACTATGTCTTCCTCCTTAAGCCCTCTGTTACGGGCGGTTACGCGTCTAATGAGGCCGATTGTTTATTTCACAACTCTCTTCGCACGTGAATCATACTGAGTGTTAGCCCGGTTACGCTGGATTAGAAGACCGAGTATACGAATGCTGTTTACCACCGGGACAGTGGTGTCACCAATTGTAATTTGTATATCCGGGACGAACTTCAGGCACTCATCCGCTACGTGGCCCGCGCCGGCGTACATCCCGCCTCCCGTCACTACTGGCGAGTCGCGAACGCTGCTCCCACTTCTACGACGCGTGCCTGTCAGCTTGCCTCTTGGATTTCCAGAGCCGTTTCGCTCACATCTTAGCCGCGACGGGGCGCTAGTTCTGGGGCGCCCTGGGGATCTCGTGCAACGTGTCTCTGGCTTCACACTTGCTGCATTTTTCGAAAGATAACTAATGGAGGCGGAACTGAAAGAGTGTAAGAACATTTTAATTGTCGCGTTGACAAATGGCGAACAGAAAACAATATCATCGCGTGTTACAGCCATTATTTTACTGATATTTGTCTCTCTGGAGGATTAAGGGAACAAAAAATTGTTTGCCAGTTTTTTTTTTCAGGCGCTCACTTCTACCATTACGTTTCAAAAATATCACGTGCTTGTAAATTTGAGAATATTATAGAAAACAAAAGAATAAGCAGCTGACGGCCCAGCCACGCTGTCTTGGCCCTTCTACTGTACAAACGGTCGTACCGATGCGGAGTGCGAACAGCGGGGACAAACCAAGGTCGAAATGCGGAGGGGACAGCGGGGGATGCCCCACTCAGAGAAATTCGGGGCCCGTGATTCAAAAAGGTCAGTGCGAAAGCCGGCATCAGCCTGCGTCAGCACAAGTGATTTGGCGACCGTGGCAAAGGCGGTTTTATCAGCGACAGACCAAGACAGACAGGCATGGTGAAAAACAAGCAGGCGTAGAAGCGCCTCTTAGGGAACGTTAAACAAACTGTCAACAATTTTGCATAGTTTCCGAAAAGCAGCGCTGGCCGACGGACATGAAAGCACGCAGGAAGGCTGCGGAGCGGGAAAGGGTAGGACAGAGCAACAGAAGAGTGGCTGTTTGGCCATTTTTTGCTCATTCGTTAGGCAATGATTATACAGGCGGCGGTGGCGGAACAATCTATAGATAACACAAACTTGCGGAATGGTGTATGAAAGTGGGTATGAGCATTAATTCGGACAAAACTGTTTGTATGCGTTTAAAAAAAGAAAAATGTCCATACCTCTACATCTGCTATTACTGGAAAAAATATAAGCTTCGTAAATGAGCGTACATACGCCGGGGATTTTTTTTTTCCAACCTTTCGTGGAGTCGATAAATTAGTCATGTGTATTCCAAAGCATCACGCGGTTTAGCTTGTTTTGCGACGCAATACTAAACATTTTCCGTTCAACAAAAAGGCACCATTACATGCCCCCTATACCCGAATACGCGCGCACAGTCTGGGACCCTTTGAAGGTCACAGATACAGAGCGGATAGAAAGGATTCATAATTTGTTCGTTTTGTTTGCAATACTGGGAATAAACTTACAATAAACTAGGAATTTCAGTGTGTACCGGGTAAAAATGCTATGGGATGACAATCTTTGCATCAATGCAGACAAATGCTCCAAAGGAAGCTTTTTGACAGCCTATTTCACTGAAGAGCTGGACCAAACCGCGACCATTACTTGTAAAATCCAGATTACATCTCATCCAGAAGGGATCATTCACTTAAAGTAAAATAAATGTTTTGCAGAACTAATCTGTTCAAAATGTCATTTTTCCCCTAGGTCCATATCGACTGGAGTAATCTATCTGAGCGCGACGGGTCATTTACGTCGACTGAAAGTGTCATCGCATGCCTGCAGATGAGGTGATTAATTTTAATATTGTATGCTCTCATTGTTCATAACAGGTTTGTTACTTCGATCGTTAATGTTAGATTTTGTTTTGTGGAAACCTGTACACAGTGTTTTTTTCTTTATGCCCCCCAACTGTAATGCCAGCATAAGCACTGTGGGAATAGTGAATCGTGATAAGTAAATAAAAAAAATAAATCGAATGTGCGCCAGCGGGTCGTTCCTAACTTCACGGAAGTGACCGTCAAGACATCCTTAATACCACGATCATCCCAAATCAGCTGCTGCGAATTGCCGCACGAGTGTCCTTCGTACATACAGTTTACACTGACTGTAACAAAGTACGCTGGACAGAAAATTTATTTCGTCATGAGCGGTGCTTTTTTTAAATCGGGCGTGAGTTCCCGCCTCCTCCCCTCTCCCCCCGCCTTGCTCTGCAGTAAGGACTGTAAAAATCTTCTAATAAAAGAAGAACTAGAATAACGTGATTTCATTATATCCAGCGTTTACTCGGCTCCTCAAAGATCCTGGCTGCAACTTCCTGAGGATAACTGAGTAACACGCGGATGAAGAGTGGTTTCCCGTCTCTGAAAGCATCTACTAAGCCTGCAACAGTCGCCATGCACGGCCTGAAAAAACTGTTCCAAGATCCGAGGGGAGCACACTGGGCTTCTCTACAAAATTTCGCCTACGCCTTTTGGCCCTGTTTTAAGTGCTGCAGGAGAAGACGACAGTCTTTAAAATGATTTCCGGCTTAGATTGTATCTTTTATGTTAGGTCGCTTGAATTGCTGTCATTCATTTCGAGCTAGCATTTTAATGTTTTATTCGAGCAAGAGAAGTAGGGATGACACAAGTGGAGCCCATTTTTCTTGAGATCCATAAGATTCAAGATTCAGATAATATTCAAAGAACCTTGCTGTGTAGTTTTAAATAAGAAGAGCTTCTTGAAAGAGATGCAAAGGGCTTGTTAAAGTAGTCATCCTTCATACAGTCGTTTTTATACCCGAAAGCGAATTGAAGTAATTGCAGAGCACCTTACTCCTTATATCTCACAGTCTGTGTGCTCAGAAGACGATTACTCCACTGTCTTAAAGGCTTTTCTTGAGAATAGCCTGGGAACGCGAGAAATTAAGTCGTTTTTTTGAGTTTTTAATAAATACGACGTTACGGTGGTGCGCCTCTTCTACCGTGTCGTTCGCAAAAGCAGCGACTTTGTTCAAACACACTAAGCCGCTCAGCTATTAACTACTTAATGAGAGCTACCTCTCAGCTTTATGTGATATTCTTTAGTTGTGAGGAACGCTGCATGAGTGTCTGCTTTTTTGCGCCTTGAGTAGTAATGAGTAGCCTTGGGTTGGCCATTACAGTTCATGCTAGCGAGCCACTGATGATATTACTCAGCTGAATGCGCACATGAAATATAAGCTTTGTTCAACGTCATGTTGCATTTTCGTTCATCTCGCGTAAACTATGTCCGACTAATGAGCAAGGAGACGGAGGAGAGAGCATGCACTGCCTTTTTCTTGTGCGGAAGATCATGAGAAGCGGACCCACTTTGCGGCTGCCGCGGCTATTTTTCTGGTTCAGGCGAAATTCGAAAACGGCCGACTGACCAGGTTTAAATGTCACGTAAATTACCCAAGAAGGACTAAACCAATGTGTACCGCTCCAACCACCGCAAGTCTTTTAACAAACGAGTAGCTTCGGGACAAAACCACAATACCTCAATCAATCAATCAATCAATCAATCAATCAATCAATCAATCAATCAATCAATCAATCAATCAATCAATCAATCAATCAATCAATCAATCAATCAATCAATCAATCAATCAATCAATCAATCAATCAATCAATCAATCAATCAATCAATCAATCAATCAATCAATCAATCAATCAATCAATCAATCAATCAACTTTGGATGACGGGACTTTCAAAGGTTTTATCTCGTGAACACCACTTACAGAAAACCGCATGTCTGCACAGACATGCGGTTTTCTGGCACGCGCTCCCAGGATTTTAACGCTGCCAGTTTTTGTCGCTAGCTTTCGCGTCAAGAAAAAAAAAGCCAGTCCCACCACCCCCATTTGCTTACACAGAGGACAACATATCTTCGCCAGTCGACTGTGGCGTTTGCAAGGAGAAGGAGACAAGGACACCGCTACCATGGGTGAGTGCATCTCCAGACACAGTGTTTGCCAGGACACGAGACAAAGTGAAGAGCCCGTGATGTTTGCAAGAGGAAAGGAACAGCATACTCGAAAGAGGAATCCGCAAATTGGAGATATTTTCCAACGCCTAACCAGGATTTACGCGGGCTGTAATTAAGGCAACGTCGTGGATCAGAGGAGTGCGCTAGCATCCGGAAGGGCTTTTTCTAGGAAGTGACGCAGTTTAGCATGTATTGAGAGCAACTCTTTCTTTAATAGCTTGGAATCAGTGAATAGAAAAGGGGTTGGGAAAGATATTGTGACTCCACATAGAGGACGCGTCATGAAATTCGTACACCGGCTGCAAACATAACATAGTGCTGCTGTGATATGCACACGTAATAGTATAAACGAGTAACAGTCGAACCCGATTATAACGAACCCGGATAGAGCGAATTATGCTATATATCGAACAAAAATAAATCAGTTACGAAAATACACGCGAAACATATTCCTTATAACGAAGTTCACATCGGATATATCGAACTCTGCGAACCTAGCATTGCCGCCGAAACGCACGGTCTCACAGTGGTAATTGATATGTTGATTGGCCGTAGTTGAGACGTCGAGCCTCACATGGAGCAACGTGACGCCAGAAACTTTCCGTAACTGAAGGGGAGTGTAATGACGGGCTGGTGGAAAATGGTTCATCACTGCAACTCCGCACAACAACAACAAAACCGGACCATAGAATTCCTTCGGGGATTTCCTGAGTGACGTCGACGACCAGGTTGCCGTCACTGTGAGCCCCTCTGACGCAGACAACTTCGCCGATGTCATGGCAGCTGGCGCTGCTGGCCCACCGAAGAGGCAGAGGATGACGCAGATGAAAGCCGCCCGCCGCTTAATGAAGGGCTTTAGGCAGTTGATATGCTCCGCCATTATTGCTTCAATATTGAAGGACTCGAATGCTGTGCTAGTTG